>NC_091950.1:39736872-40036872 GCF_031021105.1 Erythrolamprus reginae
CTGGGCTTCCCAGAGCGAAGGGAGTGTTTTTTTTTTCTCTGGACGCTGGCAGAGGTTTATTCCCTCTCCAAGCACCCCGAGAAAGAAAAATGCTTTGTTCGCTCTGGACTGCCAAAGCCTCCTTAAGCGCCACTGAAAGACTCCTCTTGCAGCCCAGAAAAGCCCGAGATGGCCGGGGTTAAAGGGGGAATGGCAGTAAACTGGCCAGGCCTTTGTGCTGCTCTCAAATTTCCTGGGAAATTTTTCCGGGCTCGGGTTCTTGGGTAGAAAATGGTTCATAAGAAGAGGCAAAAAAATCTTGAGCACCCAGTTCTTATCTAGAAAAGTTTTTAAGTAGAGGCGTTCTTAAGTAGAGGTAACACTGTATAGATATCCTGAAGTTCCAGCAATAGACCAGGGAATTGCTTATTGAAAGTCTCAGCTGTTTATGCAATAGAACAATTTTAAAGTTTTCCTGTTAGGAATCATAATGAAGAGAATTGAAAATGGAATTAAACAAAACAGCAATATTTTTATATCTGGCATAACATATTATATTATATACTCAATATCATATATATTTGGCTCAGTCTTTGTAAACAGCAATGGCTCATCCCCAAAATTCCCTATTTGTACTTCAAACACTCACAATGACTTAACACAAATAGACTTCACAGAAGACAATGTTGAAAAAGGACTATGTGACCTAAAACCTGACGGTCTCTGTGTATACAGTGATATCTCATCTTACAAACGCCTCATCATACAAACTTTTCGAGACACAAACCCGGGGTTTAAGATTTTTTTTGCCTCTTTTTACAAACTATTTTCACCTTACAAACCCACCGCCGCCGCTGGGATGCCCCGCCTCCGGACTTCCATTGCCAGTGAAGCACCCGTTTTTGCGCTGCTGGGATTCCCCTGAGGCTCCCCTCCATGGGAAACCCCACCTCTCGACTTCCATGTTTTTGTGATGCTGCAGGGGAATCCCAGCAGGAGAATCCCAGCAGCGCAAAAACGGGCGCTTCGCTGGCAACGGAATTTTGGAGGTGGGGTTTCCCAGCAAGGGGAGCCTCAGTGAAACTGTAGCATTGCAAAAACACAGAGGTCCGGAGGTGGGGTTTCCCATGGAGGAGAGCCTCAGGGGAATCCCAGCAGCGCAAAAACAGGTGCTTCAGCTGGCAAAAGGGGTGAATTTTGGGCTTGCATGCATTAATCGCTTTTCCATTGATTCCTATGGGAAACATTGTTTCGTCTTACAAACGTTTCACCTTAAGAACCTCGTCCCGGAACCAATTAAGTTTGTATGACAAGGTATCACTGTACTTCCTAAAAAAGCCATAGCTGAACCACTAAGCATAATTTTTAAATATCATTCAAGACCAGTTTGCTTCCGAAGCTATTGTCTCTAGCCACAGTCATCCCCATCTTCAAAGAAGGAGATCCCTGTCTAGTTGAAAACTACAGACCAATCTCTCTATGCTGTGTCACATGCAAAGTCATGGAATCAATCACAAACCAATCAACTACCCTCCAACTAGAAACTAACAACCTACTCTATAACAAACAATTTGGTTTAAAAAAAATCTTGTAACCTGCAACTCCTTCACTGCAAAAATATATGAACTACACATCTCAACCAGGGCAAATCAATAGATGCAATTTACATAGACTTCTGCAAAGCCTTCGAGTCAGTGGTTCATGACAAACTACTTTTAAAACTGAAATCCTACAGCATCTCGGGATCCATGCATGACTGGATAACTGCATTCCTATCAAACAGACAACAATAATTCTGGGAGTTGGAGTCCATAAGTCTTAAAGTTGCCAAGTTTGAAGACCTCTGGTATTGATCAGCCACCTCAGCCTAGCCATTGAAAGCCGACTGGGTGCAGGACAAGCTCTGATCCTGTTCTCCCTCTATATATGTTCCCACCCCCTTTTCTACGCATTACTGCACAGCATAAAGCATTTGGTTTCCATTTACAGCCTGCCCACTTGGCTATATTGAACAAGCCAATTTTTTAATATCATGCGTGGGATTGAGCAGGTTTGCCATCAACAATCCAATTAGACAAGCTGCTTGGGGCTCTTCAGCTGCCTTGGCTCCAAGCTGCGTGGTCAAATACAGACCACCCACAAACTAACCTGCAGGACCAAGACTTTTGCTAGATCCTGTGATAATGTTCCCAAAACTACTCATCTGTGACCAGGGAGTCAATCCCTGGATGGGAATTCATCTGAGCATCGCTGAGTGAATACAGATTGCCATCCTGCTCTACTCCATAGCAGAGAGGAATTTCTGGTAACTGATGATGCTCCAGGCAGTTTTTTCTCTCTGTATTTCCTTTGAAAGGGTGCACGTAGCTTACTAACCCTTTGGTTAGTTAGGTTGTGCTGGGAGCTGTATTTTCCACAGATAGAGAGACCTCCTACCCCTGCTGATCTGATCTGCTTGCTGTCTGCAATCATGGGACACCAAATGAGGAGAGAATATATTATCAGTCTTGCATACATAAAACCTGAACACGCTGTGAGAATTTAGTCAGTCTCGTTCCATCCAGAATCCAACCTGTTTAGGCAAGTAGAATTAAGTTCACATAGGAATTTGAAATGTTTTTTAAATTATGGATTTTTAACTTCGTATTATTAGATTTGTATTGTACATTGTTTCTATCACTGCTGTGAGCCGCCCCGAGTCTATGGAGAGGGGCAGCATACAAATTTAATAAATAAATAAATAAAAAATAATAATTTGACTGTGTGTTTCTCATTCGATTCTCCATCTCAAAATGAGGTTAAGTGAGTCATGCCTGGTTTTACAACTTCTTTGCCATGGTTAAGCGAATAATAGCAGTCATTAAGCGAATCATGTGGTTGTTAAATGAATCTGGCTTCCCCTAATGACTTTGCTTGACAGAAATTGCCTGGAAAGGTTGGTGATCTCGTAAACCTGGTATATTACAACTCTCATAAATACATGCTGTTGCCGAGTTTCAAATGGTTGTAAGCGCAAGGACCTGTCATCAGTGAATTTTTTCAGTGCAGTTGTAACTTTGAATGGTCATTAAATAAATCGTCGCAATCAGGGGTGAGCTCTGGTTTCTCCTGCTGCCGGTTTGCTCAGGGATGTGCTGTCCAGGCGCACATATGTTGTGTGCCACATGCACATGCGCAGTACTTAAAGTTTCTGCGCATGGGCAGAAGCAAAAAACAAGATGACAACGGCTATGGCGTTGCCGAGAGAGGCTCAGGGACGTTATTACCGTATTTTTAGAACTGGCCCAAACCGGGAGGAACCCACCTGTTTGTAATTCAAAGCCTACATGTATGCAAAATACGGTGAATGAACATTAATGACACACAATATAGTAGCCAAAATCAAGCAAACCATATTATGGCTTAATGCCATGTGCTACCTAGTCTTTAGATGCTGTATGAAGGGAGAATTGGACTCCCATAATAAGAATAAGAATTTATATAAAACTTCTCCCCAAGATGTTTAAGAGAAGTAGCAAAGACTGGTGATACCTGCTGTAATGTACAGATGCCCCAACTAACAACAGAATTTTCTTTAAAACCCAGCTCCTTTTGTAGGAAAATATACTTAGGAATTCTGGTATGTGTGTGTGTGTAGGTGTTAAGCAAAATACTGTAGGTATTTTGGGAGAGTAAATGTTGGGCTAATTTTTATGAAGAATAAAAAAAGTTTGCTCCTTTTATCTTGATAGTAAATTTATTTATTTATTTGGTGTTGAGCAAAATATTGTAGTTATTTTGAGGAAAGCAAATGTCGGGCTAATTTTTATGAAGAATAAAAATTATTTCCTTTATCTTGATAGTAAATCTGTCTATCTGTCTGTCTGTCTATCTATCCATCCATCCAATTCAGGGGTCCCAAAACTTTTTACACAGGGGGCCAGTTCACTGTCCCTCGGACTTTTGGAGGGCCGGACTATAAAAAAAATTATGAACAAATTCCTACGCACACTGCACATACCTTATTTCTTTCTCTTTCACTCACTCTATTTCTCTCTCTCTTTCTTTCTCTCTGCTTTTCTCTCTCTCTCTTGCTTTCTTTCTCTCTCTCAATCTCTCTTGCTATCTCTCTTCCTCCCTCCCTCCCTCTTTCTCCCCCTTCATTCCCTCCCTCCCTCCCTCCTTCCTCTCCACTTCTCTTTCCCTTACTCTTTTTCCCTTTTCTTTCTCTCCACTTCTCTTTCTCTCTCTTTTCCCTCTTTCACCCTCCCTCTTCTCTACCCGTGGAAAACTCGCCTGACAAGCCTCCACCCTCCGACCCTGGACTCCTATTCAATCCCCTTTCAAAAAATGGGAACTGGCAACTCAAAGAGGCGGCGGCAGATGTTTGCGTGTATGTGTGTGTTGTGCCCGGCTTGGCTTTCGGCAGGCCTTCCTTTACCTTGGGTGAGATGAAATCGAGGGGAGCCTTCTTCCCGCTTTTCCAGTGCAGCCTTGGAAAAGACCCGTGGGCCGGATAAATGGCCTCAGCGGCCCGCATGCGGCCCGTGGGCCATAGTTTGGGGACCGCTGATCTAATTTGTATGCCACCCAACTCCCTGGGGGACGTAAGGCGGCTCACAACCAAAAATAAAATATGCAAATAATATTATTTAATAATTTTTAATATTTTTAATAATTATATTAAATAATTTTATTTGAAAATATTCAATAACATTATTTAATCTTTAATAATACTAAAATGATAAAATTAAATAACACAGAAAATAAAACCAGAGAAAATAAAAGGAAATAGCTGCATATTATTTTTCCCTAGCATAACCGCTATGGGTTGGTTTGGTTTTTTGTTTTGCTTTTATATATTTAAACGAATTACATTTGGAAGTTCTCTTTCCCTCACGTCCCTTTGTCAGCTTTTTACACCTGTATTTCCTCATGGCTAATAATAATAACTACTGTAGAAACAGGTTTCAAGCCCACTGTTATCCACATCTACTCGGAAAACTTAATGAACTAGTAAAATTTATTTTAACTTTAGTGATACGAAGGCTACTTTGGTGAAACGCTCTCAAATGGTTTCTATTCTATTTTTTGTCATGGAAAATGAAGGAAAAAGCAACCGCCCAACGTGGGGCTCGAACCCACGACCCTGGGATTAAGAGTCCCATGCTCTACCGACTGAGCTAGCCGGGCGCTGCAGTGCCAGTTTTCTGTACTGGATATCACTCTATTTTTTTCAATGAAGCGCGCCCCCATTTGAAAACGTCCGCAGTGACTCGACGATCCTTTTTGAGCGCGCCCCCGATACTTTTGTGCGGTTGACTCCACCTCCTCGGGTCCGTAGCCTACCGGAAGAAATCATTAATCAAGGCGCTTGTAAGGCGGCGTCCAATGGACGTGCGCGTTGTTGAAGAGCGACTGAGGCGCGCGAGTGGGTGACCGTCTGAAGGGGCGGAAAAAAAAAGAAAGGAAAGAGGAAAAGTCCGGGTCGGAGCTGAGAGGGTGGTTTGCTTTGAGGCTTCCTCCGCCATGAGCTCCATCGGCACCGGGGTAAGTGAGCCGTAGAAAGAAGGGGCGGGGGAGGAGGCGCTGACCCCTCGCACTGGCGAAGTTGGGGGGGGGTTCCGAAGGTGGGAGGGGCTGTGGGGCGGGGGGCGAGGAGACGAACTGCTCTGCACATACGGGGTCTGCGAGGAACCACGCGCTTTCTATTACGTCACCATCAGTTCGCTGGAGAATTGGGGTACTTGTGGCGGTGGTGCTGAGTCACATGAAAATCGAAAGCGGAAGGCGAGTCGGACGCGCGTCTTCCGGGAATAGAGTGGGCCTCTGGGAACTTTCCAGAGCGTCCTAAAATGCTTCCAGATCTTGGCATCCATTATGTTTCCATTGACAGGGCCATCGAACCGGGGCTGGGGGAACCTGCCTTGCCTATTGACGGTCGTCTTTCATTTGAGCGCTTCCTGGCCAAGTTGCTACTAACGGCCGGTGTGGGCTGAGAATCTTGAAAGCGAAAGTTCCAATCATCTAGTTACTAGGTGTGGGGGAAAGTATCCAGATTAGGAGTGTCCAACCTTGGCAACTTGAAGACTTGTGGACTTCAACTCCCAGAATTCTCCAGCCAGCTATGCTGGCTGGAGAATACTGGGAGTTGAAGTCCACAAGTCTTAAAGGTTGTCAAGGTTGGAGATCCTTGATCCAATTCACCAGCGACTGTCATGAAATTTTGTGGTTAGCTAAAGCTAAGATTTTAATTTTAATTTATTTATTGTGCTTTCAAGTCACTGTTCCTGGCAAATGCCTGGACTAGGCCTCTTAATTTCCTTCACAACATTTTTGAAATTGCCATTGTCTGCTTCTTAGGGCTGAGAGAGTGACTGGCCCAAAGCCATCCAGCTGCCTTTGTGCCTAAAGATAGCCCAGACTATCTTCGGGACTGCCTTCTACCACATAGCTTCCGGCGACGGATAAGGGCTCACAGAGTTGGCCTTCTTTGGGTCCCCTCAGTTAAACAGTATCAGCAGGTGGGGCCACATGGGAGAGACTTCTCTATGGCTGCCCAGGCTCTCTGGAACTACCCCCAGAGATCTGTATTGCCCCCACCCTACTAGCCTTCCGGAAAGCTATAAAGACCTGCCTTTTCCAGCAGGCCTGGGGCTGCTGATCAAATGATGTATCATATAGATCAGTCCATAGGAGATATGCATAGTTTTAATGGGTTCTTAAAATTATTTTAAATTGTTCTTAAATGTATTTTTTGCTGTAAGCCACTCAGTCCTTAGGGAGTTGGACGGCATATAAATTTTATAGATGGATGGATGGATGGATGGATGGATGGATAGATAGATAGATAGATAAAGTAGGACTAGAATAGGGGTCTCCTATTGGCAGCATGAAGACTGGTGAACTTCAACTTCCAGAATTCCTCAGCCAGCAAAGTCCACAGGTTTTAAAGTTGTCAAGGTTGGAGACCCCTGATCCAGTTCATGAGTGACTGTCCTTTTTTTACTGATTTGCTTCTCATCTTTCAGAGTGAAAAATATGGACATAGTTTTTCCTAAAGACTTTAGTCTCATTTTCTATTAGTGATTGATCATAACTCAAGGGCTACTGTAGTGAGTTACTATTATCAATTCTTCTCAATCCAGGTAGCTCATAATAGACAAAACAGCCAAAGCTGGACAGAAGTCTTTTCATCTGCTACTTAAGCAATAGGCACAAGTCTAAGAGGATCTTCAGATTGTGAACCAAACTCTTTCAGGTAGAGTTCCATCCCATTCACAATGACTACTAGGGCCAAAGTTTCTTATTTTTATTAACAAAAACCAACCTCATCTTGGAGGAATTCAGTCTAAGAACTTTAGCTCATTTAGCCCATTTTGCTGATGGAGCCATATAATTCATTTAATTGTATAAATTATGATGCATTTAATAATGGTGTAAAATGTGTAAACACAGGCACAATGATTTTCCTCAACCTGTATTCTCTATATACTTTCTCATCCAAATTTTCAATAGTCATACTGGCTGGGAAGTTTGGGGATCAAGAATGATGTTGATTGAAAACGCAATGTGATGGGTCAGTTGCTATCTCCATTAAACAATTTTGCTGAGGCACACATATGACCAGAACTTTTTGTGGTGTTCTACACAACAACCATTAAGTGGAATGCCACACTTGTTAAATGAACCCATTATTGGGCATTGCTTTTGTTGGAAATCCACAAAAAATATTGCAAATTGTAGTCGTCACCACAAAACCCTGCAATGGGTCAGAAAAATCTGTTCCTGACATGCATTTATGTGGCCAAAGAGGTGGCACACTATTTAACAATGACTAGGGGTGCTTTATGGGATGTGAAACACCTGTTTTATGATAGAGGTATTTTTTTTATATTGCAAAATGGCTAGTTGTAAGTTGAGGCCTACCTGTACAGTACAGGAACAGTCTCCAAAACAGCCTTTGCAAATCATTATTTGAAAATAAGTGCTTCATACTTCCTTACAAACTATGGGAACTTGGGCAAATTTGGACTTATCTGCCTCAAAATACAATATAATATGATTTTATGGAAATTAATATGAATCTAGTAATACTCTTAACACCTGATATTAATCTGGATTTCCATACTATGTGAAATGATGTTAAGCATAAAGATCTGCAAAGCAATTTGTTGCTGTGCTTAGCTTACCAGCAGAGGTTGCTATTCATTTATGTCAGTCAGTCATATGTAAATCTTTACAAGCAAATGTAGTTTCAGCATAGCTAATATTTTCATTCTTCCTGATTGGAAGAACATAAAATACACGGGCACATTTATTTTTGCTTAGTGTGTTGTTTGAACCAAGGTACTGTATGATTATTTGTAAACCATGCTTTATGGCACAGTAAATTGTAATTCACAAATAATTAAAACCAGAATTTAGCATGATGGACAGATCCAGTTGTAAACTGATGTTTAAAATAATCTGTTTTTATGTAGAAGAGTGGATAAAAATGCTGTTTATTAATCAACAACAATTAAGATTCAGTAAGATAGTGTAAATCTTCCCAAGAATCAAGCAACTTGTTTTTACTACATAGTAAAAAGTGAAAGATGATTAATATAAATAGCAAATTATGTTAAGTGAGATGGAGCGAATAAAAATACTGTTTATTAATCAACAACAATTAAGATTCAGTAAGCAAGATAGTGTAAATCTTCCCAAGAATCAAGCAACTTGTTTTTACTACATAGTAAAAAGTGAAAGATGATTAATATAAATAACAAATTATGTTAAATGAGATGACCACTATGGTTTTATGCAACAACTCCCATCCCTTCCATATGATTGTTAAGCAGAGCACAGGTTACCTCAGAGTTGCTTCCTGCCACAGCTTTCCCAAGGCCTCTCCCACCCCAAGGCATTCCATGCTCCACTGGCTGTCCCTTAGGTTCCCTGCATGGCTTGATCCTGATTCCCACACTCTCCTTCCAACTCTAAGTTATTGATTGTACACTTTCTTTTAGAAGCTCTCTGGAGCTTGTAGGAGGGAAGAATAGTAGGCTGCTTTGTCTCTAGGCCATATGGCTCCAGTCTGAAACTTGGTACCATTTTTGGAACAGGCACAATTCATTGCATCCAAAAATGGAACTTATTTCCAGGTTGGAACCATGTGGCCCAGAGACAAAGCAGCTTACTCTTCTTCCCTATAACATGACCTGTCTTGCTAATGTTGGTACTTGGAACAATCCTTAAAGTTGCCCTTTTTTTGTCAATAGAATCATATTGAATCCTGCGGCTACATATTTGTTTTCCAAATTTTCTGACCTAGGACAGTAATAGTTGTGGGTGGTACAGATTGTAGCAATTCTGCCAGGATGGTATCAACACCTGGGGCCTTATTTGATACTTGGTTCATAGTTCACACAACTTCTTCCTGAAGTTTGCGTAGTTCTGTTTCTTCTTCCCTGGCTTCATCCTTGGGAGGCTGAGGCTCTCTGTTGCTGGCATGCAGCTGTTTGTATATACTTGCCACCTTATTGGTCACCCATTCTTTCCCTTTTTTGATTTTGATGTTGCTTTTACAAGGAGTAAAATACTTTTTGACTTGGATAAGTACATTCCTGATGACCCACCATGCATTTTTCTTCTAACTGTTTGCAAAGTTGGTCCCAGTAGAATTTGTTGTCTTTCCTTAATGCTCTTTTGAAAACCGCATTTGACCTACTTCTTTCTTCCTATTTGCAGCTTTTATTCACTTGGCTATTCCCATAGTTTTATCTGAAAGCCACTTGTACCTTTTCTCTGGCTTCTTGTATGGTGTGTTCAACAGTTACTTCAATTATGGTTGATTGAATTTCTTGCTAAAGTTGGCAGGCATCTTCTCAACAATGTCCAGCAGTTCAAACTTATTTTTCCTCTCAATCGAAGGGATTTTGGTGATGTCAAACTTCTTTTGATGTTGCATGTGACTTTGATGCTAGCTGCCAATAATAGGTAGAGTGCTGTACTGCAGGCCACTGAAGCTGACTGTAGATCTGTACGTCAGCGGTTCAAATCTTATCACCGGCTCAAGGTTGACTCAGCCTTCCATCCTTGCGAGGTGGATAAAAACCCGGATTGTGGGGGCAATAGGCTGGCTCTGTTAAACAATGCTATTGCTAACATGTTGTGAGCTGCCCTGAGTCTGAGGAGAAGGGCGGCATAAAAATAGAATAAATAAATAAATAAATAAATAAAATAAACTGCATAGGACACAGTCTATTTGATTATAAGACTGTTTATTTGATGAGGTCCAAATGTATAAGTAATGCTTATGTTGTTTGAATCAGATATTCATGATTCAAAATTGATTTTCATGGAAAAATTGAACCAAAGAATCACTTGCATCATTTCTCACCCCAAACCAAAGCTGCTGCTGATGTCTGTTTCCGCTTGGCTGCCGGTGATGTCTTCTGGGGAATACTGTTTTAGAATATTTTTGATGTTGGCATAGAAACCTCTACAGGTAGATCTTAACTTACAGACATTCATTTAGTGACTATTCAAAGTTGAATGCTTTTTCAAAGTACTGAAAGAAAGTTACTTATGACTGATTTTTTTAAAAGAAAATATGTTTAGAGTTGTATTTTTATTCTCATATGGGCTAATAAAGAATATTGTCTTATGTGTTTATATTTGTTTAATAACTACAGAATTCCTTTGCATTTTGGAACCTACTTGTTTTAATAGTGGGAAGCCATTAAATATTGTATTTTATTTATTTATTTATTTATTCCACCCATTTCTCCTATATGAGGCGATTCTGGAGGATATTCAGGTATCAAAAGATGCAATGAAAGGCTAATGAATACAATTCTATTATTTTTAATTTTTAAAAAGAAATCTAATTTGTTTTCTTACAGTATGATCTGTCAGCCTCCACATTTTCTCCAGATGGCAGAGTATTTCAAGTAGAATATGCTATGAAAGCTGTTGAAAACAGCAGGTAAGATTTGAATTTTTATATTCTGCAGTAATGTACCGTATTTTTCGGAGTATAAGACACACCGGAGTATATAAGGCACACCTTAATTTTTGGAGAGGAAAATAGAGAAAAGAATCTGCTTACCAGGTATTCATCTGGCTAGCGCCCTTAGTCTGGTCAGCTTGAGCACATTATTTTATCCCCTGGTTAGGGCTTTAAAAAAACCTCTATTTGGAGAAAGTAACAATGAAAGAGCTTGCAAGCCAGTAAGAGCTGAGAACATCATTAGCAGCTGGAAAGAAACATAGGGCTTGGAAAACATTTTTCGCAGAGAGTAACAATGAAAGAGCTTGCAAGCCAATAAGAGCTGGGAACATTGTTAGTACCTAGTTAAGGCTGGAAAGAAACATTCGGAGCAAGTAAACCAGTGAAAAAAAACCTACAAAGACAGGGTTTGAAAAACATTCTTCACAGAGAGTAACAACGAAAGAGCTTGCAAGTGGGCAAGAGCTGGGAACATCATTAGCACTTGGTTAGGGCTGGAAAGAAACATTTGGAACAAGTTAGACCAAGGGGGGGGGGGAACCTGCAAAGACTTAGGGCTTGGAAAACATTCTTTGCACAGAGAAACAATGAAAGAGCCTGCAAGTTAAGAGCTAGGAAGACCATTAGCAGCTAGTTAGGGCCTAATAGAGAAAGGGGGCCTATTGAGTCCGGCTTCTTGAGATGACTGATGGATCCTGCTGGAGTCCAGGAGGAACTTGGGGTTTTCCCCAGGGAACTGTCAAACACTTTACTAGGGCTTTTGCTGCAGTCTGGAATAGGCCTGTGGCAAGGGCTACCTGAGTGCAGTCAGTTTTTTATTCAGGTTGCATGACTACTCATCTCAAGTGACTATGAGAAGTGAGCAATATTAAAATTAAAATAAAATGGTATTGTGATAGAACATCAACAGTTGTTGTAGGTCTTCTATTGGTACGATATTGGTTTTACTATCACAGTTTTTCAAACTGGAATGGAAAACATATGGGTGCTCAAGAGTTTCACCTATATTTTTTAAGATACTGTATTGCTTATAAAATTGATTTTTTAATATGTCTGCTTTTTATACAGTGCCTCTTTATAGGATTTATCCCATGCTATACTTGTGACAATAATTTAAAATTTGATTTTTCTAGAATTGCTGAGAAGCGTTGCTTATTATCTAACTTGTAGCTGTGCATATTTTAAAACTAAAATGTTTTATTCAGTAATTTACTTTTTAATTGAGACTGTTTTGCTTAAAGTTATTAAATCAACTCAATATTTTAGCTTTGGCTTTTAAAAATAAATTCCTTTAAGGTGTTTTTTTTAATTAACAGTGGGATGCACTGTTCTTCAGTGGTTCTCCTCCTACCTCTCCGGTCGGTCCCAGTCGGTGTTAGTGGGGGATCAGAGGTCGACTTCGAGGTTTCTCCCTTGTGGGGTTCCTCGGGTCGGTCCTTTTCCCCCATGCTATTCAATATCTACATGAAACCGTTGGGTGAGATCATCCAAGGGCATGGGGTGAGGTATCATCAGTACGCAGATGACCCCCAGCTGTACATCTCCACCCCATGTCCAGTCAACAAAGCAGTGGAAGTGATGTGCCGGTGCCTGGAGGCTGTTGCGGTCTGGATGGGTGTCAACAGACTCAAACTCAACCCGGATAAGACAGAGTGGCTGTGGGTTCTGCCTCCCAAGGACAATTCCATCTGTCCGTCCATAACCCTGAGGGGGGGAATTATTGATCCCCTCAGAGAGGGTCTGCAACTTGGGCGTCCTCCTCGATCCACAGCTCATATTAGAGAACCATCTCTCAGCTGTGGCGAGGGGGACGTTTGCCCAGGTTCGCCTGTGCACCAGTTGCTGCCCTATTTGGACCGGGACTCACTGCTCACAGTCACTCATGCCCTCATCACCTCGAGATTCGACTACTGTAATGCTCTCTACATGGAGCTACCTTTGAAAAGTGTTTGGAAACTTCAGATCGTGCAGAATGCAGCTGCGAGAGCAATCATGGGCTTCCCTAGGTATGCCCATGTTACACCAACACTCCGCAGTCTGCATTGGTTGCTGATCAATTTCCGGTCACAATTCAAAGTGTTGGTTATGACCTATAAATCCCTTCATGGCATCGGACCAGAATATTTCCGGGACCGCCTTCTGCCGCACAAATCCCAGCGACCGATTAGGTCCCACAGAGTTGGCCTTCTCCGGGTCCCGTCGACTAAACAATGTTGTCTGGCGGGTCCCAGGGGAAGAGCCTTCTCTGTGGCGGCCCTGACTCTCTGGAACTAGCTCTCCCCGGAGATTAGAACTGCCCCTACCCTCTTTGCCTTCTGTAAACTCCTTAAAACTCACCTCTGCCATCAGGCATGGGGGATTTGAGGCATTCCCCCGTCCCCCGGGCCTATACAATTTATGTAAGGTATGTCTGTGTGTATGTCTGGTTTAATAATAGTTTTTAAAATTTTTTAAAATTTATTAGATTTGTTGTGAATTGTTTTATTATATGTTGTGAGCCGCCCCGAGTCTACGGAGAGGGGCGGCATACAAATCTAATAAATAAATAAATTAGGTTACTCAAGTAACTCCAGACATCACAGAATTAGAGTTTGAACAGGCCATTTTGGCAATGTAGCCTAGCATCTAATCTATGTAGTAATACAAATAATACCAAACTAAATGCAAATATATTTGACCAATTATTATGCTTTATTTTCTCTTCAGTACAGCAATTGGAATACGATGTAAAGATGGTGTTGTCTTTGGAGTAGAAAAATTAGTTCTGTCCAAACTGTATGAGGAAGGATCCAATAAACGTTTGTTTAATGTTGATCGACATGTGGGAATGGTGAGTTGGTATTTATTATTTTGCTTATGGCTAAGTGCCAGCACCTAACTGATCTTGGCTGATATTAAAAAACCTGGCAGAGTTGGGTTAGAAACCTCATGAGAGACGTAACCTACAGCCCTGGTAGATTTGGACATTAAAATTTTTTTAATTCTGTAAACTACTTTTTTACTAATGTCAACTAAACAACATAAATATATCCACATAAGCATAAAAATATCAAGCTTGATTCATGAGACTTAACTCAAGTTTTAATAGAAGCAACTCTGTAATTAAATGTTGGGTAATCAGCATGTAACTTTCAACTTATAACTAGGAAGCAATTGAGACTTCATCTTGTAGGGGCAGAAGTTCTGGTTTATCCACTTCTCAAAACATGTGCCTGGCAATCACATTCCTGATATAAAGGATACAGTACTGTCAGAATGAAGTGTAGAGATTGGCATGTTAAGTTTCAAATTCCTGTCTGCTTACGTTGTGAAATGTGCTTCTATATTTCAGGCAGTAGCAGGACTCCTCGCTGATGCCCGATCTTTGGCTGATATAGCAAGAGAAGAAGCTTCTAACTTTAGATCCAACTACGGTTATAATATTCCATTAAAAGTAGGTTATAGTTTTATTAGAGCTACTTTTTTCACAGCTAAGAAACACTTAAACCATATTAAATTGTTGAAATTATTTTAGAAACATTTTCCCCATACTTTATTATGAATTATCAAACCAGGATAGCATCTGACTCTATAGCCAGATTTATAATCCATAGCTTGAAGTTATCTTGTTTTGAAATTAATTATAGCTAATTAAATTACAGTTTGTTATTCTAGATACTGCTGAATAAGGGAAAATAAAACCTTAACCTACCCATCTACATGACACAGAGAGCACAGGGCTGAGTGGGTGACCTTGGGGCTCACTACTTTTCTTTCTGAGATATAAATGAATTTACTTCAGTTTATTTTAAATGCAAATACTACTTTCAGTGCTCTAAAATTATTTTCTTTTCTCCCTATAGCATCTTGCAGATAGAGTGGCTATGTATGTACATGCATATACACTATATAGTGCTGTGAGACCTTTTGGCTGCAGGTATCACTGTTTCTTATATTATTATTCAGTATACCCTGGCATTAGAATTTCAAAGCAAGTAATAAATCATAGCATTTCTTCTTAGCCCCTTGAATGCTGATAGAAAGAATAAAGACATTGTGTAGATCTTATACTTGATTATTACAACATTGAGAGAATTTTCAAAGCTGGGAACGCACTGTAAATAACATATTTTTGGTTTGTTTTTTGCACTGTCGTTTATTGTCTAAAGTAGTACTATACTAAATTTTATATATGGTCCTTGTATTATTCCTCCTCTATCCAATTCAGGATTGTGGCTAAATTCTCTTTTTAATTTGGAAGGATAATATAAGTGATTGATTTATCGCTATGAATACCTTACTCTTAAATATCTAATCTTAGGAACTACAATTTTTATTCAATGCCAAGAGATACTCTTGTGCTTAACCCCAGGCTATAGTTTAGTCCTTCAAAGAAACAACTATGAATGATGCAGACTTTGCTTTTCTATAATGTATTGAAGATTGTGTTATATTTCTCCTTAATAGTTTCTAATAAGAAATCTTGATTTTCCAGCTTTATGTTAGGTTCCTATGATGATGATGAAGGTGCTCAGCTCTACATGGTAGACCCATCGGGCGTTTCATATGTACGTTTTTGAAATAGACTTGTTTAAATGAAAACCAAGAATATTATCTATGAACTTAGTGAAAATGGAAGTAATTAGAACATAGCAGAAAAGCGTATTAATAGAGGCGAGTTTGAATAGCTAAATCTGTTTAACAGTAAACAAATTTTTGAGAAGTTAATAAAAAATCAAAAGTTGGTAATTGAATGCTGATAGCTGTTACTCCAACAGCGTTCATGGTAAAACTAAGGTTTGCTCAAATAGGTGCTCTATTACTCTATAGCAAAAGTGCAAAGTCATCTATTCAGATAAAGATTTAAACCCATCGGTCAATAGGAACCTTAATTCCGAATATAAGTTGATTAATTCGTAATTACTGCTTTTACTTTATAATAAACAGGCAGAAATGACAATATTTGTGGTTTTTTTGCTCAGTGTACTAGAAGTTCATTTATAGCCGGAAAAAGAAGCAAAAAAATCTGCGGATTCAATTTCTCTTTCCATCTCTTGCCTCAAATATATGTGTTCAATAGTAGTGCTGTTACTGTTGCATCACTATCAACCTCTGAATTGTTATATTGTTAAAGACAGTTTCTAAATAAAGATTAACAAACTGATAGATTTTTATTAGAAGAATTTATCAATTTGGAGATGATATAAAATACAGTGTTTTGAGAAATCACATAATTATAAATGTGGATTTGCATTTATAAAATAATTGTGTCTGCTATTTTAAAATCGACGTTTGTTTCAGTGATTATTTTTCTTGAACGTTGTCCTTTTTTTGCTTTTTGCAGGGTTACTGGGGATGTGCTATTGGTAAAGCAAGACAGGCTGCAAAGACAGAGATTGAAAAGCTTCAGGTAAGACAATATTTTGGTATATTACATACTAAAAGCAGTTCTTTTTCTGTACAAATGTCCGATATTAACTGGAAATCTATATGGAAGTGTTTCTTATTTTCCAGAGTTCTTCAGTCCTTTTGACAAGATAAAAGCAATTAAATCATTGTCTTGCAATGACATAGCTACTCTATCAGTTTTTACTAGACTCCATCAAAGTATTGCTATCCTTGTAGCATGTATATATAAATCATTGAATGACTCTACCTTTTTTGCACCCTTTGTCTTATTTTAATCTTACAAGAGAAAAAAATCTCACTAAAATGTTGTCCTTAATCATTGCACAAATAAACTGAACAAGTAAATATAAAGGTATGCAATGGATTATCTTTGGTAAGTCACAATATGAAACTTTAGTGCCTTGCAAACTTTTTCCTGCGTCACTCAAATTTTGGTTTTCCTTTCTGCAGCTTGAATTCATTTCCAGCCACTTTTCATTTACAGATAGAGTGAAAGCTTCTGTTTCTAAATTGAAATTGCTATTCCTTATTTTATATTCATTCAAAGAAACCAGGATTACATTGTAGGTTTGTTGGAAGCACATATATACATTTTACAGCCTGAATTATTTTCTGTTCAGCCAGATTCTACTTTAGATTAAAATAAATGAAAAAAAAAATAGATTCATGCCACTTCCCATTTAATACCCATGCTGTAGAAAAATATTGAAACAGAAAATTGACAGCAGAAAAAGACCTAGTGGTCCATCAAGTCTGCTCTTTAAAGTTTTTTTCTTTTCTTTTCTTTTTGCTATTTTTATCCCAAGCATGCATAAAATCAAGTTACACATGATTAAGCTATTATATCCAGTGGAAGTTGGTAAAAGTACCACTACTTTTTCTGTGAAGTTATACTTTCTAACATTTCTTCTCTCCTGTTGGTTTGAGGTTATGCCCAGGTGTTTCTTGGGGTTAAAGCAGCAATTTAGGATTGTTGCTGCTAAGTAATGTGGTCATCTGTGGTCATATTTATGATTGCATCACTTAACAATGTTAATCCTGGTCCTATTTGTAGTTGTAACCCAGGGGCTACCTGTAATAGGATGAGCTATATCCTCTCAATATTTGTTTCCAGACATTTCTCTGGAGCTTCCCAGTTTGGTTCTCCAGTCCCATCCAGACATGGTAGAATTATATTTTACATGTAGATCTATCAAAATGCAAATTTTTAAAATATGTCAACCCAGGAAGTTGATACTACCCCAGGAATTGTTGGATGAACAACAAAAATAAATAAATCGCAGCTTTAGTAACACATCACCTTTATTTTTGTTTTAATGGAATTAGTACAAGATGGAATATAACTTTCATGAGCACTATTTAATATAACTCTTATATTAAAACACTATGCATTAATTATATACATGCTCTTGAAATCCACTGTTTTTCAATAGTGTTTAATAATTAGTAAAACGCTAATAATACATCCACAGATGAAAGAAATGACGTGCCGTGATGCTGTTAAAGAAGTTGCAAAAATGTAAGTTTTTTTTAAAGGGACTCTCATGCCAGTTTTTAGGCTGAAACAAAAATTACAGGTAGTCCTTGACTTATGTAATGGAGTCTGCCCTCATGGTTGTAAGTCATGATGATTATTAAAAGTGTCAATTGTGTGAGAGACCTGATTTTACAAATTTTTGAGGCAGTTGTTAAGTGAATGCCATGGTCAATAAGCAAACCAAGGGTGTGCTTTTTCTTGAAAACCAGAAGTAAAGCTGGATTTTGGCAGAACTGTCATAAAATGCAATCACATTATCATAGGACACAGTGAATGTCTGTAAATGTGGCTTGTAGTCAAGCAACCAAAGTTTAGCCATATGACTGAGTGGGAAGACTGTCACAACTTGGAATCAGTCATAACTAGCCCCAGTAGGTCCATCATACTTTTGAGTAGTTGTAATTCAAGGGCTACCTGTACGGTTATCTTGATCTGATTCCAAAAGAAAGTGCTTGCATGAATATATTTTTTTACTTTGACAATGGGAAGAGGAGATCCTACAGCTTTTAAATAAATTAGACAGTTTAAATGAGATAAAAGGATCTTAGACATCAAATTGGAATGGGCCAAAGAAATCATGTCCAGTTTTTTATTCTTGGTTTATAGTATTTAAAATCTGAGAATGCGTTGTGCGTAAATATGGGTGAAACTTTTTAATACATACTCTACTTGAAGTAATTATATTTAATATTTTTTCTTCTAGAATCTACATAGTCCACGATGAAGTAAAAGATAAAGCCTTTGAACTTGAACTAAGTTGGGTTGGAGAAAGTAATTATCACATTAAAAAAATATTTTCTTAAATAATGTGAAGTAGTCTTGGCGAACCTATGGTATATGTGCCACAGGGGGCATGCAGAGCCCTCTCTGTGGGCACACAAGCCATCGCCCTAACTCAGCTATGCCATGCATGCAAGCGTGCCTCCCACCAGCCAGCTGCTCTGCCATGCATGTGTGGGGGAGCATGGAAGTCATGCTTGGGGAGGCGCACATGGGGGGGTTGCATGCGCATTGTAATATTGGTGTGTGCATTTTTGTCACAAGATGACAAAAATGTTAGCTATCACTGTGATAGATCATTGAGGTATTCAACTGACACAACGTTTAAAGAAAATATTGTTGAATTGAATTTTATTCTTCAATTTTACACTGTGTTCTAATTTCCTTTTTTTTTAATTCACAGTAACTAAAGGAAAACATGAAATTGTGCCCAAAGATGTTAAAGAAGAAGCAGAGAAATATGCTAAGGTAACTTTGGGAATGTCAGAGCAAATGAAAATGGCTTTTAAATTCCTACAATTCCAGATATTTTCAAATAGTTTAGGAATCAAAATTAATTATGCAGTTATTAATGAAAAGATGTAAATACATGCTGCTCAGATCCCAAGACTATAGAAATTTAGAATAATAATAAAAGTTTAGAACACTTCTCCACCTTAAATAAACCTTAAGTAACATGAGAATAGAATGTGTCTATGTTGAAACAATATCAACACCTGGCAACTTTATGAAACATCCTAAAGGTGATTGTAGGGATATCTCCTAGAATAGATATAAAAAAAATAGTGCTATCACTGGGAAGATATTTTTATTAAATCTTATTTCAATTTTATAGGAAAATATATTTCTATTGTAATGCTGACTATTATTAGGCAATGTATAAAAACACTTCAAAAAAGAAAGTGAAAGGCTGCTCCTGAATTTGTACCTACTTTATTAATCCAATTATATCCACATCAAATAAGTAATTTGAAAGTTACTTATTTGCATTTTACTATCTGGAAATCTAAATCTTTATTTTTATGTTGCTTATTGGTTTTTTTAACAAGATAGATAATGATAGATAATTAAGGTCTGATTTTATTTTCTTAACAGGAATCTTTGAAAGAAGAGGATGAATCAGATGATGAAAACATGTAACATTTTTACTTGAATTCATTTTATAATCTGTACTACAGGCCTGCTTATGTATTTGCCATTATGTATGTGCTAGACAATATTTTAATGACCAACTTGCACTAAACCATTTTCCAATTACTGTTTAGAGTTCTTTTTGAGTAATTTGTCCAAGAATTTATTAAAGGAAAAGTAGAGGAGATGATTTATGACAGATTTGAATATTCCTTTACAGACAATATTTTATTCCTACACATGCACATCTCCTAGTTTCAAAGCATTTCAAATTGTGTTTACAGTATATGATATCAAGTTTAATCCAGTGAGTACAAGATATTTAACATATTTGATCAGAATCCATGGAAACATGGCAGCTTGCTATACATCTAATTTGGTTAGATAGCGCCTGCATAACAATCTAAGCAGTGGTTTTGGCAAGATAGTTGGCAAAATTGGAAGCAAGAGATGAAAAAGTCCATCTACACACACACACCACCCCCTTACGTAACCCATCACTGTCTGGGAAGATCTCCAACTTTCTTGAGAACCTGTCCTTTCAATTCTCAATATTGATATAATGGAAGTAGCATTTCAATTGATGTATAATGTCATGTATATATATAAGGTATAGCCTGACTGCTTTTTATGTTGTGATGAATAATATAGTCAGAGGTATTAGACAGGATACTTGTGTGATGATTTAAAAAAAAATCTTGAAGTACTAATTACTAAATAAATGTGACTAATATTTTCAAAGCATTTAAATGAGAAAGTATAAGAAATATGTTAAATATATAAAAGCTTTGACTGTTCTTTAAAGTTTATCAGTTCATAGCTACAGAATAGAATTAGCTTCCCCAATACAATTTTATCAGGTATGCCTTCAATTATCACTTTTTAATTGGCATAAATTCTGGCATATTATGACAAGAGATGGGAACACACTATTTACAATTTTAGATAATGGATAGTACTATTTTCTTCCATTAAACTTTCAGTTAAAACTGAAAAAAGTTCAGAAGGGAAAAAAAAATCTTATTTGGTACTTTTCCAGGGAAGACTTTAGGATTAAAAAAACACTTCCCTATGTAGAAAAACACATTGTACCCTACGGTGTATTATTAGCTAGGTTCACAGATTATGTTCAGCTTTTATACTTATAAAAATATTTTTCCCAACTGGTAAAACTAATTGTATAAGAGCAATCGAAGGAACTCTTGAGAATAGAATTAGTTTATATACTTGTACACAGAGCTTGCATTTGGTTTTAGAAAAATACACAAAACAAAAATATAACAGCATCTTCATAAAGGACCAATATTGCATTTTTTAATAACTTTTATAATTGCACAGTAATAGCCAATCAATATTCTTCTCTGCATATAAATTTACATAATTTTAGCAGAAATTTCTCATTTGTGACCTCATAAAACAGCTTAGAATTTATTGCTTCAAGCCTCAAAAAATATTACCTTACTCTTCAGATTGAATCTGATTCATAGACATATTTCTATTTAAGTGTAAGGCTACAAACTTAAATATGTCAAAAAGCTTCAATTTCATATTACAAATGTTACAAACTAATCAGAACCCAATGGTGAATGAGCAACTTACACTCATGTAATTTGAGAGCAGAATATCAATCAGACAAATTCAAGATTGGTCCTCAGAAAAAAAAAGTTGAGTATTAAAAATGCTATTAAAATGGTAGTGAGATGCCATTAATGCATTATATAAAGACAACATAGGAAAAAATGAAAGCCAAGAGCATGCATTGACTTCCACTGGGATCTTCTATTGGTTTTGAGATCACCAGTTCTTGTAAAAGAGTTTGACTTACTAGAAATTTACCAGGCTGCTTGTCTTTACTATTATCCAAACATACTGAAAGGACCATACTTAGGGTGATATAGTATGTGTAAAATATTTGCTGCCCATAATCTGCCTAACATGCAGCTAGATGAGGAAACAGTGATTTGCTGAAGACAGGATAAGCAGAACAGGACTGGGTAACAAGGATTTATTTATTTATTTATTTATTAATTGTTTGGATTTGTATGCCGCTCCTCTCCGAAGACTCGGGGCGGCTTGCAAGTATCATGTGGCCCATGACTAAACTTATTCATTTTCTTTGCCCTGTTGCTCCCGATTGAGAACTATGGTAGTAGGAATAAAGCCCTAATTGCTTGCAGGAACAAGATCAAAGTTTTTATTAGCCACTTTCACAAAATGAACTGAATAACCAAGTGTATTTATAGTAAAAGATTTATCAAAAACTTTCATACATATCCTAGGCTGTAAGCATACAACCAAGAATTACTGCTATTCTGATTTTAAAGTACTAATTTATTTTTAGTAGATGCAATCATCACAAGTTACAGTTACCAAGATTCCAAAAATATTTGGCATGCTTAAAAGGGAAAGACATCCAACAAGACATCTCAATCATAAAACAAATCATTGTAGTATTTGATTGAAATTTTCTGAAGCAAATAGTTTAACAATACTTAAGAATTTGCTTCTGAAATTGGATGCTAAGTGTCAAGAGAGCTGTAAAACGATGTATTATGCCCTACTTGTTTTCTCAACAAATTAGCATATGTATTTACAACACAATATTTTATATAAGATAAATAATTGTATGGAAAGACTAAGCAAGACAAAACACTAATCCAGCACATTAACAGGACATCTCTGCCATCAAATTGGGTGGATACTGTTATTTGGTATGAATTTAAAGAAAAAATGTCAAATTTCAGGATTTCATAGTGAAGTATTCCATAATCAAATTATTGTTTTATGCAGGGAAGGATAATCCTTTTGTGGCTGTGGGTTTATACATTTGGAAAGTGACAGAACTACAGGGAAGAATAGTTGATAATTGACTATTGTATCATGCAAGCATGATCAAGGTTTATATTTGAATTCCTTAGGCAGGGCATTTTCTTCTGGCTTGTCCCTCAGCATTCTATGCCCCTTTGTCAGTATTATGGTACTACTTCCTTTGCTGATTCTTTGATACCTCCTATTGGGAACATCCCACCCAGAAAGAATGTTCCTTGCAGTTCTGTCAACAATTAAAAGGTTAATATAACTAATAAATGGGATGTTGCTGTCCAATTGAACTTTGGAAAGGAATAGTATGATTAGCAGATGTTAAGCAACAACAGCTAACCCACCCAAATATTCTGGACCCACAGATAAATGCTGCATGATGAGTTCTGCATTTTATGCCCATGTTTTGTAGTTTCAACTGGTAGCTGTAATTTTCTGAAGCAGCAACAGACATAAAGAACAGGAACAGGCAATCTATTGCACCCTACTATATACATGTTAGTCCTCAATTTCTGCAGAAGTGTGTTGTTCTATGGGGCTGGTGGGAGTAGTTGACCAGGATTTCTGTGTACTAGGTCTCTATCCAGCATGGCTGTCTAACTTTGGAAGAGGCTTCTTGGTCATTGATTTTATTTGAATTTATAACATTTTCAATATTTTTAGATTAGAAAACAATCATATGTGTCAATGAGTGAATGGCACCAACTTACAAATACAGTGATCCCTCGATTATCGCGAGGGTTCCGTTCCAAGACCCCTCGCGATAATCGATTTTTCGCGATGTAGGGTTGCGGAAGTAAAAACATCATCTGCGCATGCGCACCCTTTTTTCATGGCCGCGCATGCGCAGATGGTGGAGTTTGCGTGGGCGGCGGGGAAGACCCAGGGAAGGTTCCTTCAGCCGCCCAGCAGCTGATCTGCTCGGTAGCGCAGCAGCAGCGAGCAGATGAAGATCGGGGTTTCCCCGCCGCCCACGCAAAGGGGAAATCCCGATTCGGCTCCTCGCTGCTACCGCGCTGCCGAGCAGATCAGCTGCTGGGCGGCCGAAGGAACCTTCCCTGGGTCTTCCTCGCTGATGCCCCCGCTCGCCCGCCAGCAAGAGGGGGAGAGATAGAGAAAGAGAGAGAAGGAAAGAAAGAGATGAGAGAGGGAGGAAGAGAGTGTGAGAGAGGAAGAAGCAAGATAAAGAGAGAGAGAAAGGAAGGAAGAGAGTGACGTCATCGAGTGGGAAAAATCGCGATATAGCATTTCGCGAAGAACGAGATCGCGAAAATCGAGGGATCACTGTAGTCCTCACTTCACAAATCATTTTACAATCATTTCAAATTACCAGAATGTGTGCTTTATGGCTCTGCTTTACAACTGGTAATGCACCTCTGGGTAGCTCTTGTAAACTATCGGACCTCAGTGCAGTCACATTATTCTGTGAGGCGGTCAATCTTATGACTTGTCACCACATTCCTGTCATGTGACTATTCATTGGGGGATTTTTTTTGCCTGTTTCTAGTGTTTCTTTTAGTGTCCCACCCCCCTTACCAAATAAAGCCCATTCAAATGAATGGTTGTCTTTAATTACCACTGTGTTACTTCCTCCTGTGCTTCAATTTATCATTGTAACAATTTAATGACTAATCCTGGGCTCAATACACAGTCAAAAGTCAATGACTACCTAGAATACATCCCATGAATCAAGGCTCCATCACCTAAGCTTGGATAAAGGCATCAAATATTAATCGCAACCGCTAAACATTCCGGCCTTGTGCTATAAAAGGCCTCACCGCCTGTCAAAACAGACACCCGACCAAAACCAGAAAATAAACTCCCAGTTGCTACAATGGGTTTTCAGTGCCTCCATCAGTGATGGACTCTGCAGAGTCGTCTTCGACCACGATTCCACCAGTCAAACCTCCGAAAGGCACTCGGGAGAACTTCCCACCCAAGGGGGAAAACACAAACTCCGCCCATTCCCCAACGGCGCTTGCGCCAATCCGGACGTCATCCACCGCTTCCAGCCTGGGGTGCTCCACCCCGCCTCCCCACGTAATACTGTCCGGGGCCTACGAACCCGTTTCCTCTGTAATGGTCGTCACAATCTTTGTCTCCTCCTCCTCCCTTGCTGCTGCCATCGCGGGAGTCGGTTGTTTTCCCACTTAAAAGCGAAATCCTCAGGGCCTCCCTTTTACGGATGCTCGCCGTGCCGACTCTCAAAGAGGCTTCGTGGCCGCGGAGCTGGGCAGCAGTCTCGCCTTCTTTTCCCGGCCCCCTCCCTTCCCCTCAGGTTTAAGACGTGACTGAGCGGCGCATAAAATGGCGCCGGCGAAGAGGACGGTAAAGGAAAATAAACCGCCTCCTCCCCCCCCCGAAGGCCAAAAACGCATGCGCGTCAGGAGTGCGGTTCCTTCGTTCGTCACCGCTGTTTCCTAGTTTGACCCCTCCCCTTTCCGTTTTCACGAAAGAAACCCAACAAGCCAATCAGGTTCCATTCTCCCCCCTCCACTTATTTTCGTCGCAGCTTCCGGCGGCGCCGGGCTTCCACCAATCCAGACGTCCGAGGCTTCCCATCCGGATGCTTTAAAAAAACCCAACCCTCACTTATTTCCAATCAGATGCAAAAGAACGAGAGAGGGAGGGAGGGAGCGGCAGAAGCTTTCGACTTCACTCCCTTTTAAAGTCCGGACGTCCAACAAGGCTTGGCCGCTCTACGATTTTAAGCCAATAAGAAGTCGCTTCCCCTTTTCGCTCTCTTAAAAAAAAAAAGCCTGGCCCCTCTCGCCCAATCGCCTTCTCCGAGAACCTCTTCCGCAGTCCAATGAAAGGCGGCAGGCCCAATGAGGGAGGGGCGAGCCCCCCCCTCGAGCGTCAAGCGTGCGGAGGGGGGCGCGCGCGCGAGGAGGGGGGAAGGAAGGAGGAGCCAATGGGAGGGCAGCGCAGCGCCCCCACTTGCTCAACAGCTTGTTATTTGGGGTTGGCGGGGAGAGAGAGCAGCGCTGGGCTGAGAAAAAAAAAGAGTGACACTCGGTCCGTCAGTGAGTGAGTGAGTGGGAGCCGCCGAGCCCGGGCTGCCCAGGGGGGGCGGGGAAGAAGAGAAGGCGGAGCAAGGCGGGACAGCCCCTATTGCTGCTGCTGCCGCCGCCGCTGCTGTCGTCGTTGTCGCCCTCCTCCTCCTCCTCTTTGGCCGCTTGCTGTCGCGGCTTGTTTCTGCCGGGGGGTCGGTACAGTGTCTCCGGCCGGGCATCTACGCCGGGCGAGGGGAAACCTGCCGCCGTGGACTGCACTCAGCAGTGAGTTTGAGAGGGGCTGGCAAGCGGGTGGTGAGAGCGGGGAGGACGGGGGAAGGGAGGGGACTGGGAGTGAAGCCGTGGAGTTGGGAGAGGGGGGCCGGGCCGGGCACCCGTCCTCAGTCCGAGGGCGGCCAAGGAGACGGAACTCGCGGTTACTCGGGGAAGGAAGAAGGGATGCAAAGCCTCTTCCTCGCCTTGGAAGGTTGGCTGAGGTGGGGTTGGGGGGGGGGTGTTTCCCAACCGCAAGGGAGGGGTGGCGAAATGTGTAGTGGTGGGGGGACGTAATTTATGCCCCCCCCCTTTTGGGAATAAACTAGTCCGGTCTCTTTCCTCACTTAGAAAGATGGTCCGGGTGGGATGTTGCTTCTCTCCGCTGCCTCCTCTTCCTCCTCGGACCACATGCCCACAGGCTGGGCTCGCTTGGTTGGGGGGGGGGGGCTGCCTTGGCTTTTTCTTTAGCAGGTTTCCTTCCCTCCACCTTCGCCCTGTCCTCTTATTAGCCCTCCTCTTCTTGTCTCTGGGTTTTCCTCGCCAACTTAGCCCTGCTTCCACTCCTTCCTCTTTCACTCGGGTCCTTCTTCTCAGCCCACCATTTACAGTCAGAAAGTGGGACTGGGGGCTTCCAGGAGTAGCTGCTGGGGTGGGGGCAGGAGAGAAGCCTCGAGGGCGAACTGAAGGAGTTGTTTGTTGGGATCCTGTTGTACAGGATGCTGAATTTTTTTTTTGTGCTTCGAGAAAGGTTTGTGGGATGGGGGGGGGTGGACGTTTCTCTCTGTGGTGAGTATAGAATAAAGTAAAAACAAATGTCCTGTAATGGAGGAGGAGATATACTTTTTGAAAATGGCACATGAAATGTATGTTTTATATGAAAAGAGTCCAGACCACTAGACAACACCATATGGGGAACTGGGAGGAAAGGCCTTGAATCATTTGAGGGAAGCTGCTGCTACCAGAAAGGAATGAGAGACTTTATTTAAAGGGCTTAAATTATTATCACACATTGAAAAAAAGGCACCACTTTGAGAGACTGCTGCAGTCCCATGTAAACGTGATAATAACTCCCATTCCATATATACTTTTAACTAAAATATGATTAGAAATAGTTTGAAAGTCGATCTGTATAGTAGACTGGCCTATGACCTTAATCTTTATTTGCATAGCTAATATCTTGGTTTCAGATTCAGACATGGTGAATGACAGGTGCAATTAGGTGAAATTTTTCACCTATTATCTGAGAAATCTCGCCTATATTATTTATATTTTGCACGTATATGGAGTTCCTTTATTTTCCTAACAGGTTGCAAGAAAGAGGGAGCAACAGTGATGATTGATACAGAGGAAGTGGAGATGAGCAAGAGGAAACTAAGGCCGAATGTAGTACCATCCATTCCTCTTCTAACAGAACTGAAAAAGACATATGTAATTCTTTACAGCCCTTTTTTCTTATTTTTCAGATGCAAGTTATGCTGACATGAACATTCTAGACTTTTACAGATTGCTGTTTATAGCACCAAAAGTCAGCGTTTTTAATGGCTGACTACAATTTTCCTAGGTGATTCTCTTATTCAGAGGTCCTTGATCTTTCTTTAAAATTGATGAATCTGATAACAGTAATCTTTTCCCCTTTGCTTCCAGATTTTCTTCAACTGTGGTACACAAAACGCTTTGAGCTGGAATCCCTCAAATAACCTTCAAATATGAAGGTAAATCTCCATGTCTGTTTTAGAGTGTGCGAAAGCTTTCCCTGCCTTACCTGTTCCTCTTTATTTGCTACTTGAGGATGTAATACTGTATTTTGCTTGCTTTAAAACGAAAACATAAAAAGGATGTCATTGTATTCCATTCACATCCTGACTTGCTGTGGCAACATTGAGCTGTCAAAACTTGGAGAATCGACTCTTTCATCTTGGACATCACTGTCTTTTCTGTGAAGTTCTCAAAAATTAGTAGATAAGTTGTACTTGGGAAAATGGGTCCTAAAACCTGGAGGATAAACCCTTCATTCCCCTTGTAAGGTAAAAAAAATAATTAAAGGACATGTCAGCATTTGACTAAAGCAATTAGAATTTAAGAATGCAGAAACATGTTGGACTTTGGTTCATTGCACTAGTTTTTCTGTGTTTCTGCATCTTTAAAATGTACAAATTTTGCTGTATTTACAAATTACACATTTAGTAATAAAATAAGTAGCAGGGCTGAAATTTCTTTCATTAAGTTTGTGTAATTGTGCAATTGAACTGTCTGCCTCACATGACTGGGCAATTTACAATATTAAAATTGTGTTTATTGATGCAATACAAAAATATCCAAATATGCAACAACAAAAACTATTAAAAACAATGAAAACTATTTTCTTAAAAAAAGGGTAGTCACCAAGAGAACACAGTTAATTTCACTAAGATTACAGTCATTTTGCATGCTGCACACCATATTTATGTGAACAACAGACAAAATTACAAAGCCATGTCTTCAGTTCTTTCCAGAACCCCAAACAATGTCAAAGTTTATCTATTACAGATTATTTGCTTATAGAAATAGAAACATAAATTCTACAGTATATTGAAAATATACCTTTCCTGTTGGGTTGGAGAGAGAAGTAAGACTCTGTTTATGCTCACAATTGATAAATTCTTTGTTTTTTTTTAATGCTACTTGTCTATTTTGATTGCTATAAGTGTGGACTTGATATCATTCAACATATACAATTGAAGAAGATAGGTGTATAGGTTTTCCCAATGTGAAGATAGTATTCAGTGTTTAAGATTTCTGGCAGAACATTTGTTATTGTGGTATAAATGTTACTATGTTGTTTTTTAACAGTATGCCATTCATTCATTAGACATGTTTTAATGACTTCCATTCTGACTGTAGGATCAAGCTTGCAGTCCAGTGCAAATTTCCTTAGTCTTAAGGAGTGGGACTTTCTTTTGTATGAGCTATTATACCAGCATCTATAACATTACTTTATTACGAATTATGACATAGGTAATACTGTGTGCGAGATATAAACATACCGTATGTCTTTTTTTAAAAAGTAGGACTTTTGATGTGCTCTATTACTTATGGCAAAACTGGACTAAGAGTCCTAAAATCTAAGAAGCATATCTAAACTTTTCTGTCAGTTCAGCTTTGTTTTTACTGATTTTTTCACTTTTTCTTCAGGCAGCAGATGAGCCTGCCTACCTAACAGTGGGGACTGATGTTAGTGCCAAATATCGGGGTGCTTTCTGTGAGGCAAAAATTAAGACAGTGAAAAGATTAGTGAAAGTTAAGGTAAGAAGAAATGCTAACCAGGGTTTAAGGACCATTAAGGAACATTCTAACCTTTCTTGTGCAAATTCTGGCAATAAATTTGTCTAGATATTTTTTGTCTAGTTTAAATAGTTTTTCATGGCAACCATGTTTTCACAGTATAATTTTCTCTGAGAAACTATTAACCGAACATACAAAGAATATGCTACCCTAATAATTATTAATTTGTTTGTTAGAAAACTAGAAACTAGAACTAAAATTAGAAAACTTTGTAAAACTGGTATGTTACCTTGAAATTATAGATGTATTTCCTTATATATTATAAATTTACAACATTGAGCAGATTCATAATTCCTAGTTAATGTGTATAATAGATGTCATCTGCAATTTTTCTCAGAATAAAGAATGAAAGGCCTAGTTGTTTTACTTGTTCAGGCATTTCAAAGGAAAGAATATCTGAATTAATAGCCCACTTGTATTAAATATGAGGTTTTTAATGATGGTCTGCTAAAGTGTCATCTGATTTAGATTAATTATAAATTAAAATTCTATGCTCATATTCCTTTAAGGTCAGACTCATTGAATTCACTAACATTACTTTTGATAGAGGCTTACAGTTTGTTCTGTTAGTTTGGCAAACAATTTGTGGGATATAGCTGTATTTGACAAATTTTGGTTAAGATTAAACATGCTTTCTCACTTATTTGATAGGCATTCTGATAAGAGTGAAGTGTGTTTTCACTTATTTGATAGTTTGGCAAACTATTAAATACAATTACTCAAACTGCTCAAGCTCCAATTTTACATTAAAGTTTATTTTGTACATGCTGGTAGGTTGACATACACTGTAAGACACTCTTATTTGTAAGGAAATTGTAAGTTGCACACTGGTAAAGATAGGGAAAGTCTGATTTTTCTCTTTCCATGGCAAACTGCATTTCTTAAATAGACCTCTGTGCTTGAAATCTCCTGTTGAAGAAGATAAATTATTTTCACTAACTTTAGCCTGTAGTGATGGTTATTTCCCCCTTCTACATTGGCAATGTCCTGTAAACAGATTTCTGTTTCAGACTGAGTTTCAGCAAAATTTAAATTATGCATATAATTTTTAATATTATACAAGTATAATTCTTTGACATTTCTTTCAAAATATTTAGGTGATTTTAAAGCAAGATAATTCAACACAATTGGTACAAGATGATCAGGTGAAAGGACCTTTGAGGGTATGTATATAACATCTTTCTTCAGTTATACTGATAAAAATTTAAAAATTATGCAGGATGACTGAAATAAAACTATGTAGTTATTGATTTGATATTGGCTCCACGAAACATGCATGTGTTTTTAATTCAGATATTGTAAAAGAGAGTATCACTATTTTAATAACAGGAAAGAAATTACTAATAGAGAACATTAGAATTTATTTAGATACACATATTCATGTAACAATTTCATTCAGGAGACAATTTCTACATTAAATAGTATAGCTTCAGCTTTGATAATATACTTGTATATTATAATATACTTGTATACTTGTATTGAAATCAAAAGTTTTAAATTTAGCTAATATTCTTTAGACTGGGGATTTGGGTTGTTATTTTGGTTTTTAATTGATAGGGTTTTTTAGTTTTTTCTTAATATTAGATTTGTGCCTGTACAATATTGTTTTATCGCTTGTTGTGAGCCGCCCCGAGTCTTCGGAGAGGGGCGGCATACAAATCTAATAAATTATTATTATTATTATTATTAATGCTTTACTGTTGATTTTTTAAAAATCTGATTTTATTGCTGGGAGTCAATTTGAAAGGGCTATGAGAAAATGAGCTAATATATGAAATTAACTCACTGGACTGATTCAAGTGGTAGGCACAAGATTAATTTGCCAATACTGCTTCTATTGATGACATAATAAAGAGGGTAAGATGATTGAAATAATATGTTAATAAATTGATAATACACTAGTTGTGTTGTCCAGAATTTATCAGTCCTTTAGCCATGACTAAATGGGAAGAGACGAGGACAGATGCTGATGGACCATATTGATGGAGCTTTCTTATTTTAAGCAGCATGGAGTTCTGCCAGTTTGAAAAGTATGTTAAAGTGTGACTCCAAGTTTTAATCTGAGAAAATTGTCATTATAGGTTTGGGCAGCACTTGTGAGTGTGGGGGCAGAAGCAATGCAGCATTTCAGTGTATTACTTGTCTTGTATGCCTGTTTGCTGTATCTGTTGCCTTTAGTTAGGTTTCCTTCATATTTAATCTTCGTTTCCATCTGTTTCACTGTGCTCAATCCCCATTACTAAATTTTACAGATCATTTGCATTTCTAGCAATCAAATCAGTGCTATTAGCATGGCACAGGTTATTAATGTTGTTTCCTCCAAGTTTTAAAGTTAAGTCCATTTAAAAAAAAATCTAACTTCTTTTGATATATTTTCAGCAAATTTATTGAATAAATAATGGGAAAGTATACAGGTTTGTTTCAGTTCTTTGCTAACCTGGAGTCAGTCTGTTTTGATATGTTCTATTTGGCTGTGCTTCCTGACCTGTATACAGTTTTCACGTGAAGAAAATACAGTGTTCTAGAATTACTACTTTGCTAATGAAATACTTTACTTATGTAAATTTTAAAAAAAATCTGTGATAGTACATTAAATATAAACATCATTATTTTAGGCTGGTGCAGTTGTTGAAACCAAGATGCCTGATGGAACCTTTCAAGAAGCTATCATCAGTAAATTGACAGATGCCAGCTGGTATACCGTGGGTAAGTATTATTTTACTTTATTTTTTATTACTAAAGACTAATTTTCTTGCACCGAGATACATTCAAATTCTTTTCTACACTGCACATCTTATTTTCTCATGAATAATTACCTACTTTTTATGTTTACTCAGAGACATTTTCTATGGTCAAATATGGTGCAGTAGCATATTTGAGAAAGAATACTTTCTCAAATATGCTACTACTGCTGGGTTTGTTTAAAGCATTTAATTTCAGGAGAATAAGTGGTGCAATCTTAACATACTTTGGACAAAAGAAGCAAGGCTCAAATCTTTCATTAAATTTGAAACCTCCAGCATCAGTTACATTATCAGTAATTAAAAATAAGAATGGATAACATCTACATTTATTTATTTATTTATTTATTTATTTAGTTAGTTAGTTAGTTAGTTAGTTAGTTAGTTAGCTAGTTAGCTAGTTAGTTATTGGATTTCTATGGCACCCCTCTCCAAAGACTCGAAGTGGCCATGGAATGGAGAAGAAAAATCTGAAGCGCTATTTTTGGGAGAACATTTTCTGGGAATGAACTGGTGGTTTGTTGGAAGATGATTCTGTGTTGGGGATAGTTTGGAAGGGAAATGGTATGATAGGTTTTATATGTGTCTACTGTTAGTATTGCATTAAACTCCATTGATTCATTACATACATTAAAATAACTTTCTGAATCTAATAAGATTTGTATGCCGCCCCGAGTCTCCGGAGAGGGGCGGCATACAAATCTAAGTAATAAATAAATAAATAAATAATAATAAACCTATTATTTAAAACATCTTTAATACATTCAAAATATTTATAATGGACACAGTGATTCTATCATTAAATTTTTCTACCTGCTTTCTAAATATGAACAGTGTTCTTGTACTGTCACTTAGGCCATCTGTAAATAAACTTAGCAGCACATAAAAGTTGAAAACAAAGAAATATTTTCAATATTTTTCCATGCAAAATTGTTCATCTGTTTTCCAAATTCTCAAAAATGTTATATATCTCTTAGAAGTTTTTGTTTGTGAAATAAAAAAAACAATATTAAATTTTAGTGTTACTAAAATAGAACACTTAAGATAATGTACATGTACATCTTGTAATATTGGTATGAAAATGTGAAACTCTGATAAATTTCAGGCAAAACATGCAAACATTAAACAATTATCTTAGTCTTTTTTATATTTACTCTAGAATCAAAAGAAGTGATACATTTCGTTATGAGTTTCAGTAACTATGTATATTTCTAGACATTTCAAATAAAACATTGATCCTCCAATACACAAGAATTGCTTTTACAATGTATTGTTGAATATGTGAAGTTTTGATCTCTTTGGCTTCATAGTACTGTCCCCCAGAAATTATTTCAGAAGCTAAAATAACATTTACTTTAAATATTCATAAAATTATGGAAATCAGCATTGTATGGATATTTACATGGAAAACTTTCTTGATAATATACAGAATAGAGCAATCACTGAGTCACAAACATTATCATGCACATTATATTTGGAGAAAATTCACACTCCAATCTTTTCTATTAATAGTTCTCTCTTACACCTTTCCAAGATGTTTTTATTATCTCTCTGAAATGAAAATTATTCTGAATTTAATATATACCGACTCTTTACAAAAACAGAAATAACTTGATAAAATTAATCTAACATTATTAATGTATCTTCAGTGATTCTAGCAGGAACTTCCCATTTTAACAGCACAATACTTTGACTAGAAGCGGGGAGACTGATTTGTTTTAAAATAGATCCCCCCACCCCCCACCAGATAGCATGATCAACAGCCAGAGATAGTTGACATTTTAGTAGGAAACACTGTGTTAAATGGAGCAGTGATAAGGCTGATTGTTAAGACAGTTTTAATTGTATGAAGACCCTGTGACCGTTAATGACTGTAGACCATTTTATAGGCAAAAAGCATGACAAAATTTTAAAGAGTTTTTGGTTAGCTTTCATGTTAAATGCTGCTTTTGTTCTAAACTCATGTAACTATCTGTCGACAACTTGTAAAACAGTGTTCCTATCTTTATCTGTAAAACACTTTATCTGTAATTTGCATCTTTCACTTGGTTTCCAAATACTTAATAAACTTGGTGTTTTAACTGATATTGGTTCCTGGAAAAATACATTTAACATTCTAAAACTGTTTAATTCAAGAGTTATGGATGACACTATGGAGATACTAAAATTTAGCCTTTTTGATTGTACAAGTAAAAATTAAAATTGGCTTTTAGCCAATTTTGAAATTATAAAATTGGTTGTATGGTAGCACTGAGGCTCCCACTTGATTATAGTTTTGTTATATTTGTAATTATATTTGCTCATTACATCGTGGTACCTAAAGGCTAGGTATCTTTTTTGGTCAAGGCAAAGACAATTAAAGTTGCTCACAAGCAATTGGTAGAATTTTGCTACTAAGCCAATAAGCTCAGTGGGTGGTAAGCAGGCAAGGGGATATATTGTAAGTTCTTGGTTCAATCAACCAACATACTGAAGGCCAGCAATAAACCACTGGGTAGTATGTCATGCTAAAAGCTAGGCATCTTCACCTTTTTCTGCTAATTTCTACATGCTTCTTTTTTCATTTCTCTTTTTTTATTATTGTATGTATGATCCTCTTTTTCTTCGCTTGTACGATTTCATCTTTCTTTTTAGTCTATTTTCATCTTTCTTTCACTTTGCTGTAAAATTTCTCATAGCAGATATTGTTAAGAGATTTAAGAGGCTAATTAAAAAAGATGTATAAAGAATCCTATTTAGAGATAAGCCTCTCTGAGCTCTGTAGAATTTACTCCATGGATTATATACACGGGATTGTATTTTGAGACAAGGAGAATAGACAGAGATGGGCTGCCCATAATGTAATCTAGTGCAGAACCAAAAATGTGAGAGTGCACCTTCTGTGCTTGTGCATGGCTTCAAACACATAGAAGTTTCATGTGCTCAGTTTCTAGCACACCTTCTCGGGCAGCCATGGTGAGTAGAGTGTGCAAGGCACAGAAATCAGCTGGGCAGCATGAGCGGGGTGGGCGAGCCAGAAATGGGATAACGCGGGGGGGGGGGGGGGAGGGAGCCAGTGGTTGGAACTGCCGGTTCACCTGAGCATGTCCACATGTCCAAATGGGCAGCAGGCCACCTCTGAGAATAGATTATATGAAGATAGCAATTTTGTCTGTGAATATAGGTGCATAGAAACAATGTGGATCAGGACATTCATGTTCATTATTGCAGTGTTTCCCAACCTTGGCAACTTGAAGATATTTGGACTTCAACTCCCAGAATTCCCCAGCCAGCAAATGCTGGCTGGGGAATTCTGGGAGTTGAAGTCCAGATATCTTCAAGTTGCCAAGGTTGGGAAACACTGCATTATTGGATGCAGCTTACATTTGAATTTCACAACATTACAAAAAAAAACCCCTCCACGTGAAGATTTGAACATTTGTCTTCCAAAAAGGACATGGTTTTCTTGGACTACATAATTCTGTGTGTTTAGTATATACGTGCAGTGCTTGTTATTATTTTAGCACATACGGGATTGCAACTCTAAAGAGATGGCAGAATTGACGAAAGCATGAACTTGTATTGCCAGATAGAATAATTTTCTGCCCATTTGATATTTTACAACCTGATTGCAATGCTGTAATTCTAATCAGAATATAGCCAAAATTGCATTTGTAGGAAATGGGTGTTTTTTTTACAACAGAAATATGGATTCAGAGAGGTGGTATCTTACCTCACAGTATTAGGCTATCTCTGGTAGATAGTGTCTTGGTTTTAAGGAGATTAAGTAGTAAATCATTAAGTTCAGTGTCCAGTCTAAGCTTGCAACCTATTCACAACATTTCTTCAAAGGTGAAATAAACTTGAGATCCCTCTGGAGCTTAACTACAAATGTTTGTATGGGCATTATAACATTGTAAGATAATAAAACAGGAGTACACTGGTCAGATAATTCTCGGTTTTGGTGTCTTTATTTTAACAGTTTCTTGATGGTATGTTTTTAAGGACAGCTATATTCTTGAAAAGGGGCTGACTTTAATTAAGGAGATTTAAAATAGAAAGGATTATTTAGCTAAAAGAATAAGTAGAATTTGATGTATTTTATAAAATCCTGGCTTCCTTTTTCCAGTGTGCTTAGGCCTGCTCATTTGAAGTTGTTATTGTGTAACTGTGATGAATTTATGGCTAACCGTTTATACTAGAAGGTGGCAATAAAAGGAAGTTTTTATGGAACTAACCATAAATATATTAATCCCCTTTCAGATTTTTGAGTTCCAGTATACTTTTGGCACTGAATATTAGCAGTGCTTCCTATGGGTCATACATATGTTAAGGGAGGGTTTGTGGAAGAAAATATCCTTAATTTATGCCATTTATTTCATAAAATCATCTAATCTATGATAGGCTGGTATGAAATAATAATTGTACTTGCTCCCAAAAATTCAGACAACTCATTTAGAGAAAGAGAACAGCATTTTCCCTGTTTATGAATGGCTAAGTTAAAATCCCATAGACATTTTAATATAAAAAAATCTGAACTAAACAATTTAAGTATTAAGTGACAAGATAAATACATGGAGTTGCTTAGTTGAGGAATGGGCTTAAGCTCTTGCACAGTGATAGGAGAGATCCATCTTGAGCTACAAGAATGTTTGATTTCAATTATTGCATGTAAAAGTGATGCAGCATTTATTAAATTTAAAAGAATAATTACTTTTTCACAATGGAGTTTATAGGTTGGATGTCTACATTTAGGATACAAATTAAAGCTCTGGATTCATTTATGTAATTTTTTTGAACAACTACAGTAATTACATTCAGTGGCAAAGACATGCAAAAATTTAAAAAGGAAAGGAGCAAATAGTTATTTACAGTATAAAGCAGAAAGATACAGATTCAGCTCTGTTCCCTTTCCCATTAAGCAATGGGGATTAGGATTGTATCATTTATATTCCACTTTTCTAAAAAAAAAATCTAGCATACAGATCAGCAAAAATGTTTATCAGTATGAGAAGAACATATATCATTGCATGTATGCAAGGTCATGTATTTATCTTGTCAGTTTTACTATTATCTACCTCAACCGAGTGTCCTGTGTTGTTTTAGTAATACTGTACTGTGAAATATCTGATTTAGGAAGGCTGCTCTTTGTTACTCAAACTTTCACAGAGGGTGTGTAAACGTATGACAGAATATGATCAAGATTAGAATAATAGCTCTTGAAATCCAGATGTCTTCAATTTTGATTCCATAATTCCAAGCCAATTTTGAAATAAAAGTCCACATGTCTGATGCATTACCGGTACATAGTTATTTGTGCTCTCCCTCCCTCCAACTCTCTCTGTGTAGCACTTCTATATTGTACTACTTGTTTGCTGAGCAAAATTTTAATATGGATGTATGATACCCATATTTGGCTGTTCATGGTTACAAACAGCAAGCCAAGAAACAGTTCAACATCATAAAAATGTTTTTTTTTCTGTAGAAAATGAAGTTTCCCCAAATGTTGCAGTCTTAGTAAAATCAAGCAGATGAAGACTGTGTCTTGAGTAGGAAAGATAAAGTAGTGAAAGAGCAGGATACACAGGAAATATCTTTTAAAGAGAAAGATTATGATTGAGGGTGCCTTTGCTTACAAAACTGTTGCATCTTACACACTTTGATGGTAGGTGTTCTAATTCTTCCATGTGTGCTGAAATAACGCTTGAAACAAGGAATCCTGTTTACTGGAATAATTTATACTTTATGTTTAGTTTTATTTAGAAAATACTTTACTATGTAATTAATAGTTCTGGTTCTGTTTAGTTTTTGATGACGGCGATGAGAGGACATTGAGACGGACCTCACTGTGTTTGAAGGGGGAGAGGCACTTTGCTGAAAGTGAGGTAAGATTTTACAGTTGTTGTTTTTCAAAATGCTATTTCACTTTATATTGGAAAATCAGCAAACTCTTTCCTGATTTCCTTCCTTAGACACTCGACCAACTGCCACTAACTAATCCAGAGCACTTTGGAACACCTGTAATTGGAAAGAAATCTAACAGAGGAAGAAGGTCGTCTCTTCCTGTGTGAGTAACTTTTACAATGCCATATTTTTGTTATTGTTTTCTTTTCTTTGTCCGGGATGAGATAAAGTAATTGTCCAAATCTTATACAAATGTACTTGACAATTTGGGGAATTGAACTTTAGACTTTTGCACAGGCTGCTGGTCTACTTTTTATTATATCTGTCAAGTAAAGGAGGAGGGTCAGGTTGGTGCAAACAATAAAGCTACTTGTTTAAAATGTGCCTAATTGTTATAGAATTAGTTGATAATACTTTGGACTCGGAGGAGGAAGTTGCAGCCCTAGGCCAGTTGTTTACAATCTGTAGACCAACTCCTGGGGTGGTAAAGAAAGAGAGAGCTCCGTGTCTTTTTTGGATGCAAAAAAAGCATGCATGTCCTAAACCAGTGTTTTTCAACCAGTGTGCCGCGAGACATGGTCAGGTGTGCCGCGAAGAAGGAAGCTCAGGTTCTGGTCTCACAACTTTTTGGTGAGAGAGAGAGAGAAAGAAAGCAAGAGAGAGAGAGAGAGAAAGAGAAAGAGAAAGAAAGAGTGATAGAAAGAAAGAAAGAGAGAGAGAGAGAAGGAGAGAGAAAGGAAGAGAGAGGAAGAAAGAAAGAGAGAGAGAAAAGGAGAGGAAGGAAGAGAGAGAGAGAAATGAGCAAAAAGGGGAGGAAAAGAGGGAAATGAGAAAATGATTGAGACAGAGAATGAGAGGAAAGAGAGAGAGAGAAGTGACTCTTGATTTAAAGCATATGATAAAAAGCACCCAAAGAATAAGAAAGAAAAAAACCCCAGCCCTCACCTGTTTTTGGAATTGGTTCAAGAGTGTGTATACACACAGACACAAGGGGGGGGGGGAGATAGGGATGGAAAAAGAAAGGAGAGTGTCTTAGGGTGTCATTTTGTGTCATTTTGGTTGGTGGTGTGCCCCAGGATTTTGTAAATGTAAAAAATGTGCCATGGCTCAAAAAAGGTTGAAAATCACCGTCCTAAACAACAGGAGATGTCTTCCTGCATTTCTTACAAATTTAGATATCTATGCTAGGGTAACTTAGAAATGCATTTTCTAGTCCCTTGTTCTGTGAAAGACTTAAAATATGATGGAAGACAAAAGCGACCAGAGGGCAGGATTTCCAATAAATATTGCTATTCAGTGTTTGGAAATACTATATAGGAATTATGCACAAAATGTTGCATTGATATAGTGTGCACTATATATGTAATTATGATTTTAGTTTTCCTTAGAGCAAGGGAATGTTTATTATTTCTCTATGCATGTTTCTAATTTGCATATTCCATTGTTTTAAGAAAGAGATAAACAATGAACAATTTGGGTAGGTAGACATATTCCTAAATGTAACAACAGAGCAGCCTTTAGATACTCCAGATCAGTATTTCTCCACCTAAGCAACTTTGAGATGTGTGAAATTCAACTCTGAGAATTCTCTGGCAAGCATTCCAGCTGGAGAATTCTGGACATTGAAATCTGCTCTAAATCAAAACCTCATACTTCAACATATGGGTAGAAGCACATAAATCCAGTGATTCTGATTTCTCATCTCATTATTTCCTTATATAAATATTTGTAAATGATTTCGAAGGTGCTTTTTCAAAAGGCAACAGGACTTCCTTGGTTTTTTCCTTGCCTGTTGAAAAAAGCATCTTTGGGATAATTATGACCTGGATGGTCGAGAATCTCCATACACATTTGTAAATTAACCTCAGAATTTCTGCTGATGCTACTTTTAAACATTCTAGCATTTGCTGAATTGTTTCCCACAAATTTCCAAGAACCAATAGCTATGATGAGGTTAGTCTCCTTTTTAATAATACTTTCACATTCTGATAGTGTAAATATTTATATGCCTAATTCTTTTAGCAATGAAGATGAAAAAGAGGAAGAAACTAGTGAAGAGGAAGAGGAAGATAAGAGACGTCTCAATGATGAATTGCTTGGTAAAATTGTCAGTGTGGTATCCAGTACTGAAAAGGGAGAATGGTATCCAGCTTTGGTAAGTAAGAATTTAAAAGTCTTAAGAATAACATCAAAATAATATTTTCCTCCAATTTCATGATATTTGCATCTTGGGAGCACAATGCTTCACTTTTAAGTTTGTACTTTTCTGTATAGCAAAAAAGCTATTACCCATTATTTAGAATTTATGTAATTTATAGAATAGCTTTATAGTAATAATATTTTCATGTCAGCTGTCCCAGAGTATATCAAATGTTTCGACTCCTAGTTTTAATTTGAACATGCCTATAAATTTATATTTAGATATATTATCTATAATTATATACTCTACTAAGGTGTTGGACTGGCAGCAAAGAGACCCAGATTTAAATCTAACCTTTGCCCCAGAATGACTCTGGGCCACCATCTTCTGCCTTATAATCTACCTCAAAGCGTTGTTGTAGCTAAAATGCGAGGATGGAATTGTAATTTTTTTTGTGAGCTCTTGCATAGAAAAACAGGAGAGAAATCTAACAAAAATGGTGGTATTCTATAGAAATCAGTTCTGTACCTCTGATTTATATGCTGTCCATTCTCTTTATATAGTACAGTAAAACATCCCTATCATCAGTATTAAAACAGGAGTCACGTGTGAGATGGGCAGCCATCCAGTGAATGGATGACAGATATAAAACACCAAATAAAGTTGCAACGATAGGCCTAAACAAATATGTAAATATACCAGGAAGTAGAATATAGGCAATTATATTTATTCAAATTTGTTATAGCTCTCCAACTCTAGTGAACTCTGGGTAGTGTACAACCCCCCTGGCCCCCAAACCCCCATAAAAATAAATAAAATATAAAAGCATACATGCCACCCAGACTAAAACTGTCTTAAAACAATGCAATAAAATGAAATAGCCCTCCCCCAAATACACATTGAAGAAAGAGCACAGCTGCCATACCAGATAAATCTGTACAAAGCATTCCTAGTCACAACTGCCACAATTAAAGCAATAGCTATAAGTGCAGAAAGGCTCTCAGGTTGTTCACCAATCTCAATTGGGGACATGCAGCTCCATTAAAAACCAATAATGGTAACATCTCCAACCCCACGGGTCCAAACAGCCACTGTGACTCAGGGTTGTTAAGCCAAAGTTTGTTTCACCTCATCCAGATTCAAATAGCCTCCAGACACTGGATCAATAATCAATAGCTTCACCCCTGCAGACCAGGATCAAGATGCACAGCTAGGTATTAACAGCATATTAATAATACTGTATTGTTAACTGACCTGTCCCAGTGGCTCGTGTAGATCAGTATTTGGCAACTTTAAAATGTATGAAATTCAACTGACAAGAGTTTCTCAGCCAAGTATTGAAGCCCAGACATCTTAAAGTTGCCAAGGTTGAAAAATACTTATTAGAGGTGTTTAGTGTACAACCACAAATGAGAATGACCTTGAGAGATAAGAATAAATCTTTCCTATGGTGGAGTCCCCAGTGGCTTAATGCTCAGAGGAGGAAACTAGAAATAATCCACTGCAATTGAATGAGCTGTTAAAAGTTTGAATTTAAACATGCCTGGGATAAACATATATCCATTGTAAGATAAAATACAGGAAATAGTATAAGGGCAGACTAGATGGACCATGAGGTCTTTTTCTGCCGTTAGTCTTCTATGTTTCTATCTTTCTAAAAGTAGTGGTTTTATTTTTATTTTGCATGGTGTAGCAAAAAGGAGCATAGCATTCACAGAAACAAAATTTAAAATATGTATCAAAATATAAGACACCAGAATGAATTTTTTTAATAACACAGTATGAGTCAAATTACTTAAGACCCACCTGTATCACCAGGCATGGGGAAACTGAGACACCTCCGCCAGGCTTTTATATTTCATGTTTGGTATGTGTGTATGTTTTATATGTTTTTAATATTAGATTTGTTTCATTGTAATATTGTTTTATTATTGTTGTGAGCCGCCCCGAGTCTTCGGAGAGGGGCGGCATACAAATCTAATAAATTATTATTATTAAATTAAATTATTATGAATAAAATTAGCAGTTTACTGAAGTGACTAAACTTGTGACCGGATATATAGGTCATTTAGCCTCTAGATAATATATTTCATGCAGAGATCCAGGGAACCTTCTGAGGGGACATTCCGTTGCAATATGATGTAATGTTTGTCGGATGTCCTACAATCACAGTTAAAAATTATCAATCAGCCTCCATTTATATTTCCAGTAATTGGCACTTGTCACGGATCTGGTTGAGTGTTGTGCAGATTTTCCTTGGGAGATCAATGCCGAAGGGGCATTGTACTGGGTCAGACACTAAATTGAACAGATCTAGGTTAGAAGTTGCCCACTCCTAAAACAACGTAGACTAGTCTCTTCATTATGGTGTACCCCTGGGCAATGTGACTCTGTCATAGCTAAGTAGTCTATACATTCTGCTTGGTGAACCTCACCAGGATCACCCAGCAGGAAACAGCAACATGAATACCAAAACAGTGGTGAAATTTGTATGTTCAGGCTTGCAAGATTCTGTTCATGAAGCTTTACAATAAAGTAGAATTAGCTCATCTAGTTGTATTTCCTATTTGGGAGCATCAACTAGAACCAACCATTAAGGTTGGGGTTTTTTTTAATGACTAGTTTTAAGACAATTTTTTAAAAAGTAATTATTTTATTAATTGTTCTCCGGGTCCCGTCAACTAAACAATGTCGTTTGGCGGGACCCAGGGGAAGAGCCTTCTCTGTGGCGGCCCCGACCCTTTGGAATCAACTCCCCCCAGATATCAGAGTTGCCCCCACCCTCCTAGCCTTTCGTAAGCTCCTTAAAACCCACCTCTGTCGTCAGGCATGGGGGAATTGACATGTTCCTTCCCCCTAGGCTTATAAAATTTATGTATGGTATGCTAGTGTGTATGATTGGTTTTAACTTGTGGTGTTTTAAAATTAATTTAAATATTGGATTTGTTTACATTGTATGGCGATTGCTGTGAGCCGCCCCGAGTCTGCGGAGAGGGGCGGCATACAAATCTGATTAATAAATAAATAAAATAAATTGGCTTAGAAATGTTTTATATTATATCTTTTTATCAAAATGTTGTGAGCCACCCCGAGTCCATAGAGAGGGGCAGCATATAAGTCAAATAAATAAATAAATAAATAAGGAAGGAAGGAAGGAAGGAAGGAAGGAAGGAAGGAAGGAAAGAAAGGTAGAACCAATGAAGCACAGTGCTACTCCTAAATGCCTGCAGCTAGTCCCAGAAGGATAGTGGTTAACAGTGTCAAAGTTGTTGAGAGATCAAGGAAAACTATAATAGATGTCCCACCCTCTTTCAAAAATAATGCTAGTGCTTTTTGCATATCATACCCTGGTTTGAAACCCCACTGAAGAAGAGGAGACATACTATTGGCGGGACCATTCCCTCTCAAATAGGCTGTTATAATCTCATGAAGCCAAACTGTGGTCACCTTTCAGGCTGCTTTAATAATCTAGGAGGGGCAAGGATCTAACAAATAAGGGGCTGAGCTAACAGACATAGGATTTATCTACTTCTTTGGGTGCAACTCAAAGAATAAGATTCAGTCTAGATAACCACACAAAGTCTGCCTGAGCTACTTGACTAGCAATTCTGACTTGCCTAGTCAAGGTTAATCAATTCTTAATGATTTTGTCTGCTCTGCCAGATTAATTGATTACTGTATTCCTTACCTAGATCCTGCAGATGATTCTGTGATCCATCTATCACCAATATATAGATTAACAGCAGCTACTATAACGACAGAGAAATAGTGATATTTGGATCCACTCTTTGTCTTTCTCCAAAGACAGACCAGTTTTTCTTTCTGGTGTTTCACCTACTGGAGCTCTTCAGAAGAGAGTTTGTATAGGAGCAATATGGCCCAATCACATGCCTATTATAGGCTATAGCCAAGGCATCAGCTGAACTGCTTGACAGGCGGTCAAAAAAATCCCAAACTCCATCTGGAAGCCAACAGGGTTCATCAGTCATCTAAGGAGGGTCAACCTAACTTGCCCCTTCTCCTTCCAGAGATAGGCGGACACAGAATGTTAAGGGCAACCAAAGAGAGTTATGTTCATGGCAATGAACTAATAGTAATGTCCTGCAACATAAGATTACAGTGCAACTGCTCTAAGACATCCCCCCCCCCCTAATTCTGACAATTGAATAATTGCTTCTGTTGTTAATCTGAGAGCATGAATGGGTTATATGGGAGTAAACCATCTTGTAAATAGCTTGACCTTACACCAGGTAAAGCATTACATAATAATATGAGCTTCTTAGATTTGAGTCAGAGAATAGTCAGCCTCCGTGGAAGCTGCGAGAAGTATAACTCAATAGCCATGTTGCTACGTTCTGAACCAGTCACTATTTTTGGACTGCCTTCAAAAGCCATTCCATGAAGAGGTCATTGAATAGTGTATTATTGATGTTATCAGCAAATGAGGCATTGAGTTTGGATCTCTTTCTTTTAATAGGGATGTTAAATAATAGGCATATGTTAGGATCTCAGGATAGTTCCTAAGAAGTTATGCAGAAACTTCCCAATATTATTTTCTAGCAGGCTGAATACAGAACACTGGACACTGGCAGATCCTTTTAAAAATCAGTCTGTTCCAATGATTTTGCAAACCAAGTCCATGTCACTGTTTCTTTTATGATAATGGAGAACTTATCAAGAAAAAAGGAGTGAGAATTGGCTGGGTAGATGTTTTAAAGATGCTTAAAAGCCAAGCAGATGAGAGATTTAATATTTATTTTTATTTCGATTATTTGCTAAATTTATTTGCTGTTTTCTTGCACAAGCAAATCCAAAGATCTTATTTTGCTTTGTGGGGAGGTACATCAAATACAATCAAAACAGTGGAATAGGTAGATAATTATTGCTTAAAAGGATGAATCCAAATGGTACTGTCCTCAAAGAATTATACAATCTCCTCACAATACAACTCAAATGATATTAAGATACTACTCACTGAAAGCTGAATTATCTGCTTGATAAAAACCCTGATAGATGTTTCCACCTGCACAATAAGGAAGGGAATCCATAGCTGCTTCTTTGCAAATCTGCGGAGAGGGGCGGCATACAAATCTAATAAATAATAATAATAATAATAATAATAATAATAATAATAATAATAATATGCCATGGCAAACTCAGTTCCTATAATGGTGGTCTGAATGACTCATTTTAATGCCTACTTTTCCATAATTCTATTTACATATTTATTATTTCTGTCTTATATGAGAAATTTCTTCAAGATTAAATACTCGAGATGTGTTAATGGCAAAAATAAGCCTGAGAACTATTTCAATTTAATTGTATTATTGTTAAAATATTAATGCTTAAATCTTACTTGCACACTACTAAACTTCTTTTGTGTGTTATCTTCAATTAGCCCAAAATGGTGCAGTATATCTCCAATTTCTCAAACCAAGAAATCTCAAATGCCACTAATTTAAACAATGTATACAAAATGTAGGGCCTATTACATTACTTTTGTGCAATTGAAATAATATCAAAGATCTTCACACCTGTGTGTTCATAAACTTGTGGCTTCTGCAGCATTGCCACAAATTTGATAATGATTTCCAATAAAATGTCTGACTGCTTTCTATAAGCAGAAACTTATACTGACTGCTTATACTGACTGCTTTCTATAAGCAGCCAGTGGGGAAGCTGCTCCTTTTCCCACTGTGTGGTTTTTTCCTTTGTTGTTTTGCCTGCCCATGCTCATTCTGTTACTCAGATTAGGGAATCAGGAAATATATCTGACAGAATGACACAACTAATCATGGATTGTGTAATTAGTATATTCTAAAGCTAAATGAAGCTTGTCTGTAGGATAGATATACATACAGGTACTTTATATATATTTTGTTAGAACTACATATGGATTTGCATCACATCCTGAGACAACTCAGTCTTATCTGTTACATCCAATGCTATTCTGCCTTCTCCACATTTTTTCTTCAAGGGCCATTTTTTTCATCATTTAAATACCCGGTATATAAACCCTATCTTTCAGAGAAAGCAATAAAATTTATTATTGACAGTAAGTCTAATATTGTGGCTAGAATTGGATGTTAACTGACTCCCCCACTTCCACATCTTTCCTTTAACTACAAGAGAGTGGCACTAGATCAGATTTCATTTCACTGTTAAATTCATAAGGCAATTACTGTGTTTACAGTGATCCCTCGATTTTCGCGATCTCGATCTTCGCGAAACGGCTATACCACGATTTTTCAAAAAATAATAAATTAAAAATACGTCCGCGGTTTTTTTTCTACACCACGGTTTTTCCCGGCCGATGATGTCACGCGTCATCACCAAACTGACGGAAGGAAGGAAGGAGGGAGGGAGGGAGAGAAGGAAGGAAGGAGGGAAGGAAGGAGGGAGGGAAGGAGGGAAGGAGGGAGGGAAGGAAGGAGGGAGGGAGGGAGAGAAGGAAGGAAGGAGGCAGGCATTCTAAAAGCCGAGAAGCCGTTGCCGCAAGCGCTGCTGAAGGAGGACTCGTGCCCCAAGAAAGCCGGTGAGAGGGGCGAATCGGGCGGGCGGGGGGTAGCGGCGAGGAGCCCGGAGGCGCTGGGGGGGTGGCCGGCATGAAAAACAACCATTGCCAGCCTCCGAACTTTCGTCGCTCCACCATCTGCGCATGCGCGGCCATGGAAAAAGGGTGCGCATGCGCAGATTGTGTTTTTACTTCCGCACCACTATATCGCGAAAAATCGATTATCGCGAGGGGTCTTGGAACGTAACCCTCGCGATACTCGAGGGATCACTGTATATAGCATTAAAGAGTTTCATTTGAGTATAAATACTATGATATACATATTGTCCTAAATTTCATGTTAACTATTATAATTTACTGGATGATCTCTAAAGAAAGGAGAAAAAATTATCTTCCTTCATGGTGATTACTTAAGTGTTGCACCTAAGAGATGCCATAACATAGTTGGAACCTTGTTTACATAAGCTGTTTTATTTTAAACTAATGGAAGATGGAAAACACTGTTCAATCTAATGTGTTTTACTTGAAACCCCAGGTCTTATCCCCCAGCTGCAGTGATGACATTTTAGTGAAAAAGGACCAGTGTTTAGTTCGTTCTTTTGCAGATTCCAAATTGTGAGTAAATTTTAGACAACATTCCTATATATAGTGGTGAGAAAGTGTGTGTGTGAGAGAGTACATATACATATGTGTATATGTATATATTGATAGTTTATATATTATAAAAAATATATATTATAACTATATACTGATTTTTAACTTAGAAGCAGAAACCAGGAAGAAGCAACTTAAAAGTATTTAATAGGGAACTATTTATTTGTTTTACATTAGAGATGATCCTGCAGCAAGTACATTTTGGAAGTCTTAATTGTTGATGACAATTAACAATTACATGCTATGTGTAAAATTACAAAGCATGATTCAGAAGAACGGCCACTCTAATAATTCATTTTTCTTCTCCATTCCACTTGTGTACTTTATCGTACAGTCCAACTGACATTTAAGTCAAAATATAGTCCTAGATAAACCTTGATGGAACCTACGTTTTTGGCAATTTAGAAGTATAGCATATGCCTCAGATTAATCTAGCAGAAATACCAGACATATACAATAGATATCCATATATTTGAAGATACCTTGTTGTAGACAATACTTTCACATAATGGTCTCTTTGCAGACCTTACAGTGTTTTATCACTTTTACAATCAGCATATGCAGCAACATTTTTGTCAAGCAAGTTTTCAAACTTTTGGATATTGGCGTAATCAAAGCCACCATTAAATCTATGGCAAAATCAGAATTTGAATACAGGTCTATGTTTTGTTGTCTATTCTTTTAGGGCCTGACCTAATGTTGTCTTAGAAGGAAGGCAAGCCAAACTAGTAAAATTTAAAGATATTTATTTTAAAATATTTGAATGACTGTCTATCTTTAAACAAGGGATACAATGGCTCATTGGTTAAGACCCTGAGCTTGTCGATCAGAAGGTTGGCAGTTCAGCAGTTCAAATCCCTAATGCTGCGTAATGAAGTGACCTCCTGTTTACTTGCCCCAGCTTCTGCCAACTTAGCAGTTCAAAAGCACATAAAAAATGCAAGTAGAAAAAATAGGGACCGCTTTGCTGGGAAGATAACAGCACTCCAGGCACCTTCAGTGTTTAGTCATGCCTGCCACATGACCAGAGACGTCTTCGGACATCACTGGCTCTTTGGCTTAGAAATGGAGATGAGCACTTCCCCCTAGAACGGGAAACAACTAGCACGCATGTGCAGGGGAACCTTTACCTTTACCTTTTACCATCTTTAAACAATTCTGTGCTCATAGCAATAAAAACAAATAAAAACTAAAGAAAAAATTCTGCCTCAATCAGGGGTTCCAACAACTCTCTATAGACTCCACCAATTTATCTCTGTGCTTTGGTAATGAGCCAGATTTTAGTGGCCTTCCAGAAGACCAAGAGGGATAGGGCTTTCTGTATTGCTGTGTGGAATATATTATATAAAGTAGGGACAATCATGAAAAAGCAATGAGATTGCTTTAGTTATGTATTAGTTAGCTTGTATCACAATTCAGTCACATTCTAGACAGCTTACAAGATATGATTATTAGCACCAGTTAAATAATGGCTAAACATGAACAGACAAGATCAGGAGAATACATGAAGTCCGTGAAAAGGGAAAATAGGTTCAAACGCCATTGCCAAAAATGTCACTTGGGTGCCATGTAATGTGAATGTGACCATGTCTACACTCATTCAACATCAGCCCTTATGATTAATAAATTTCATTAATTGATTTGTTTTTAAACGTTATTCTATGTTGTTGCAGTTGTAATCTCAATTTCTGTAGAAAAGATACAAGTTTATACATGGTTAAAAAAAAGCTCTAAAAGGGTAGAAAAGTAAAAATGACCAAAAGAAAATAAAGATAAGTGAGAATAGAGATGGACACATTCACATCAGGAGAAACAGTTCATTCTTCAAGAATTACTGAAAGCAAAGCGCAAGCAGCTGGATCTTCATGGAAAGTAAAGTGCTGCTGTAATTGATGGGAGCAGGTATTTCATTAAAATGTTTTGATAGATGTCAAACTAAATCTTTCAAAATGTGTTTAATATTGTATATGAGAACATAATCTTTCTAAATGTTAAACATTGAGATAGTAGTTCTCTATAGAGGAGAGAATTTTTTAACATTGACAATACAAGTAACAGCATAAAAGGAAAGAGAAATGAAGTAAATCAACTTTTTAGGACAAACATAATGTAAATAATTAATTTTATTGCAGTTATTCAGTAGCAAGAAAGGACATTGAAGAATTAGGTTTTACAAACTCAGAGCTGCCTTCCAGTAAAGGTAAATGTTAATATTTGTTAATTAGATTATTAAGTTAATTCATTGTGCTGCATGCATTTAATTGCCATATGATGTTCTTAGCATAAAGAAAGATGCAATTGAAAGTAATGCCTAATGGTTATTGACTGCCCTGTTATTGCTCTATTCAATTGTGATTCCAAGAAGCAATATAACTGAAGCATAGAATTCTGAAATATAGTTGTGCATGTTAAATTTACAGTATCATAACAAAATGTTAGGTCACTGCTACCATATATGTTATTTTACACAAGAATACATGATCATTATTTCAGAGGTGTTTTATAAAGAAAGTTCACTTGACAAGGTGTAGCTTTGTTTTGCCACAGGAATTAAATATTGCCACATTATATGTTCAGAGAGGCAAAAATTTTGATGGACCGATAGCCTGGATAGTCCAATATCCAGACATCTTGCAACAGTCAATTAATGATAAATTATGAATGTAATTTATTCCGAATACCTTGATGGGTAATTTTCCTCCTAAGGGGTACAAGAGGCAAGCTCATTCTTCCATTGGAAAACTGTTCCTTCTAATTGGAAGATGGACATGCGTGAAATCTTGGAATCCTCCAGCAGTGATGATGAAGATGGCGGCGAGACAGGAAGTAATGACGATGAAGAAGAAAAAGGAGAACAAAAAGAGGAAGTAGTAGTGGTAAGCATATTAGATTTTTTTCTTCAATGTCTTAACCAAATACACAGTCACTGTTTTTTCCTTTATATAATATTGATCCTCAAATGATTATTTCAAAAATCACAGCCTTTGCTTGCTTCAGTCTGGCATTATCCAGATTATCAGGAAATCCCACATGCCTCAAAACTCTAGAAATTTTAATCTGATACATCTGGAGGATATTGAGTGGAAGGAAGCTGTGCACCTGTTTTCAAAAAGCAAGTTTCATGTGCTCAGTTATGTTTGCCATTAAAGATAAAAACTGAATTAGAAAGCAAAAATTATTGGAAAACCATCTTATTGGTAATGAGCTAGTTTGATAGTACACACTTCCTGATTTCTCCTATTTAACTTATTCTGCGAGTGGTAACAGTTTACAGTCACTAGGAATTTAAATTATCATAGAAAGCATAATGTAAACATTTGAGCCTGGATTCCTAATTTGCATTATTCTCTAACAAGTAATTTTGGAAGCTTGCTTGTTACCAATAATCCGTAATTTCCATGAATTCTTTCATGCATCTATAAGTAGCTAGTGAATGATAGAAATAGGAAAAACCTCCAGATTCTTCTTTACTGTTCAAATTGAGGAGCTTGACACCTTTTGAAGAAAAACAATTTTTGTGCAGTAACAGTGAAAGATATAAGAATAGAGATGTTTTAGTAAATTCTCCAAAAAAGAAATTCCCGTGTTTCCAGTACTAACCAAATATCAGGATTATGTACCTCAAATGAGTTTATTAAAAGGAATAAGAAACAAGAAACATTGTCCTAATGTCTAAAATACCTTTCTGAGAACTGCAGAAGTATACTACAGAAAACTACAGAAGATACCAGTTCTATGCAATGCTTCATATTCAATGCTTTAGATTTCATGGGCACAAATATATTTTGTTTCCTAATTGCGGGTAAGATTATATTGTTATGTAGCTCAGGTAGCTATGGAGTCTTGGGTGCTCTCTGAACTTGGCTATTTCCTTATAGATGTTTCATTATCCAAATAACACCATCAGTGCCATTAATTCATAATTCAAAGTGTTGGTTATGACCTATAAAGCCCTACATGGCATAGGACCAGACTAACTCCGAGACCGCCTTCTGCCGCACGAATCCCAGCGACCAGTGAGGTCCCACAGAGTTGGTCTCCTTAGTCCCATCGACCAAACAATGCCGGCTGGCGGGACCTAGGGGAAGAGCCTTCTCTGGGGGCCCTGGGCCCTCTGGAATCAGCTCCCCCCGGAGATTCGCACTCCCCCCACCCTCCTTGCCTTCCGAAAGAGTTTAAAAACTTATCTTTGCCGCCAGGCCTGGGTATGTATGTATGTATGTATGTATGTATGTATGTATGTATGTATTTATTTATTTATTTATTAATTAGATTTGTATGCCGCCCCTCTCCGTAGACTTGGGGCGGCTCACAACAGCAATAGAACAATTCATAACAAATCTAATAATTTAAAAACATTTTAAAAACCCCATTATTAATCAGACATACATACAAACATACCATACATAAATTGTATAGGCCCGGGGGATAGATCTTCCCCCCTGCCCAATGAATGTTTTTAATATGATTGTTGAATGAATGGTAAAGATAGCTTTTTTAAATTAGAATTTTAAGGATTGTTTTACTGTATTATTAATTGGATTATTTATTATGTTTTCTGTTTTTTTTGTATATGCTGTGAGCCGCCCCGAGTCCTCCGATAGGGGCTGCATACAAATCCAATTAAATCTTAAATCTTAATTAAGCAGTGCACTGATGAACAAGTTGGGTAATGAAACATTTGCAAGCTCAGAAAACATCAGCAACTCCATAGTCCAAATACTGGAACCAAACAAATCATCCAACAACGCTCACTTAACTTCCTGGCCCCAAACTCTGAAAGAATAGCCAGAGCTTTAATGAAAGCCAACAGGATAAGAGCTATTTGGATTCCCCGGGAGTTGCTGTTCCATAGGGTAAATACTGCATTAAAGAATGGTCGCACAAGACCTAAATACATGGGACCTAGAATATGTAGCCTTCTGGTTCTTGTGGCATATCTATCAAATAATTTGACCCTTGGCTTTGCAGTACAGTATAGGCAAGATTGTCCTGCCTTTTGCAGTATTGTAAAGATGTAGCATTTTAAAATAACTTTTTAAAATCTGAAATAGCTTTAAAACTCTGTTGTGAGCCGCCCCGAGTCTTCGGAGAGGGGTGGCATACAAATCTAAATAATAAATAAATAAATAAATAATAAATAAATACTTGAAATATATGCAGGGCTCATATTGTACATCATAAGGTTTCTGACTGTGATAAAATTTAAACATATTTTAAAATTGTGTATCCAGAGTGAAAAGATGAACTAAAATGAATCTTACAATAATTAAATCTGAACTTTATTTGGGGGCGTTTTGTGAGACAGCAAGGCAGGGTGTTCAATATCTTTTTCTTAATTTCATTAATGTATTCAATATCTTTCCTACAATACACTTCTTTTATCTGAGTACGTTCTGTATTTACTAATTTTTATATTTTGACTATGTAATTTTTCAGCTTTTAAGGCCTCACAGGCAAAACCATGTGATTTATCTTGATACATTTTCAGGAGTCAAGAATTGAACTTCATGATATGTATATTCTCCTACATCTTTTTTCGTTTTATATTTATGATTCTGGCTTTCTACGTTTTAAATAATTTTCCTTGGATTTTTCCAGCTTTTCTTATTAAAGAAAAATGGACCATAATTTTTATACATGATATCTTGGTGAAGAAGTATAATTCTTTTGTTTTCTCTAGACTTTTAACCTGTTTAATATTTTTCATTGCTGGATTCTTCAATATACAGTAGAATGAAAAGTAGAATGGGTACTGACTGATCTTGCCAGGATTTGAATGCCAAGTAGGTTTAGGCTAAAATAATTCTTAATATTAGTATTATAGTATAATATTATCTCATTGTTTTTTAAAACATCCCAGAAGGTGCCAGTACTGCTTTAGTTGTAGGAAAACTGCATGAGCAAGCTAATGAAATTAGAAGCTGTAGGACCTGACTTTAGAGAAGAGGAGAGTTTACTTTTTTAAAGGTCAAAAGTCAGAGTCCTCTGAAGGGAATTTATTCATTGTAATAGATGAAGAAGCTATAGTATGAAGACTGTAATAAGTTATACAGTATAGTGTAAATATGACTGTAAATATCATTTGTTCCAAAGTCACATTGTCATATCTTCTACAGCAGGGAGCTGGAAATAGTTAAATGGATATATGGTAACCTGGCTACTTTTTTTCCCTGGACAGTTGGTCACTGATGGGTTTTTGTGTTGTAACTCAGGGTGTTGTCTGAAACTTGAAATTGGTTACCACAAAGGATCAAGGCTTATTCTTCCATGTCTGCTTTCATAGAAATGTAGAACTACGTACTATAGGAAGAAACCAAGAACTCCCATTATTGATTAACAACAACACCATCACAAATTTTGTATATAGTACTGTACAATCTACATTATCTGGAAAACCATATGATTATTTAAGAAATTCGCTCAAATATATTTGAAAAACCAGTTAAATATACCTTATATGAGTATATCTGTAGTTTATTAGCCATGTTTGCTAACATACTAGCTAGTGGGGTGGATCAATAAATTGCTAAATTGCTATCTAAACTACATACCGGTAAATTCTTACATGATACGTCATGTATATGATCTGAATATGTTCACCATGTTAATATTCTGTGTATTAAGTATATATGGTTTTTTAGAATAAAATAGCATCATTACTTCCTAAAGGTAATATAAAGTATGCTACATAAATAGGATACATAGTACATTTTTTTCATAAAAACCCTCGCCCCTGCATTGATCATTCTAATTCAAAACTCATTTGGCTATAATGCCTGTGAGAACTTATGTCTTATCTTCAGCACCTTCATATGAAAGATGAGATCAAATTTCTTGCTTTCATATTAATATTTAGTATTCAGAAAACAGATTTTATTTTCTATGACCATGACTGCAGAATGAATTTTTGATTTAAAAAGGAGAACTGCTGTGACACCTTCTTACATCTTGTGAATCCAGATTTTAAAGTGGGAGCTCTGATCACTACTGGTAAAACTTAATCTCCTACCATTTCTGGCAGAGTGATAGGGCTTGTGAGAAGCTTTTAAAGCCCAATTTTAAAATGACTTTCAATTTCTCTGATAGTTAGAAAACCTTATTATTTCTATGATTATTTCTAGTATGTCATCCCCTACCCCCAAAATAATCCCTCCCATGATATTTGAAAGCATGTTGTAGGTGAACATTATTGTATTCCCTTTCCTTCTTTACACCATATATCTTACCTATTCTTGTGTAGATACGTTTGGAGACTGGAACTTCTAGGGTGAGGGTGAAGAATTATGTAAATAGCTGTTGCAACCCATCCTGGGGGTATTTGGAAAATCTGCTCTCTACATCCTTCTTCAGTTTTGTAATGCATATAGGGAAGCTGTATGTATGCCTTTTACTTTTCAGTTCTTGCTCTTCTAAGTGAAGGAATTAGAGCAGTGGTTCTCAACCTCAATAAGTTATAACAACAACAACAACAACAACAACGATAATAATAATAATAATAATAATAATAATAATTTGTTAGATTTGTTGCCCCTCTCCGCATATAATAATAACAATGTGCAATGTAACAAATCTAATATTTAAAAGAAAGTACATCTAAAACCCCGTCAATTAAAACCATACAACACAAGCATACCATACATAAAACTATATAAGCCTTGGGGAGATGTCTCTATTCCCCCATGCCTGGCGATATAGTGGGTCTTAAGCAATTTATCAAAGACAAGGAGGGTGGGGGCAATTCTGATCTTTGCGGGGAGCTGATTCCAGAGGGCTGGGGCCGCCACAGAGAAGGCTCTTCCCCTGGGGCCCGCCAGACGACATTATTTAGTCGATGGGACCAGGAGAAGGCCAACTCTGTGGGACCTTATCGGCCGCTGGGATTCATGCGGCAGAAGGCGGTCCCGTAGGTATTCTGGTCTGATGCCATGTAGGGTTTTATAGGTCATTATCAACACTTTGAATTGTGACCGGAAACTGATCAGCAGCCAGTGCAAGCCACGGACTGTTGGAGAGACGGGGGTGAACCTAGGTAACCCCACAATAGCTCTCGTGGCCACATTCTGCACGATCTGAAGTTTCCGAACACTTTTCAAAGGTAGCCCCATGTAGAGAGCATTACAGTAGTCGAACCTCGAGGTGATGAGGGCATGAGCGACTGTGAGCAATGACTCCCTGTCGGAATAAACTTTTAAGACTTGTGGACTTCAACTCCCAGAATTTCCTTGGCAGCATGTTGCTGGTGCGTTTCTGGAAGTTGAAATCCACACATCTTAAACTTCATGTGATTGAGAAAAGCCAATGCTGTTTTTTCAGAAACTTAATGATAAAATATACCTCGTCTGTACATATTTTTACAAAGCAACGATTTTTTGTTCACTTTGTTTACCAAAGTTTTGCAGTTTGCATACTTTTAGATTGGTTTTAAACACTAGCCAAGACTGGAAGAAGAAAAAAAAGCCTAGGGTGACCAAAAACCAGGAACGTTCTGAGTTTGTGCATCTAAAACTTGCTTTTGTTTGTTTATACCAAATGCAAATGCTGCCTGGGGAATTCTGGGAGTTGAAGTCCAAATATCTTCAAGTTGCCAAGGTTGGGAAACACTGGTTTATACCATACCTATTACCTTGTACATGTTTTGACAAACAAACAAATAAATCTATTGAATATAGAAAAGGAGAGGAACTTGGAAGAGTTAAAGTGCAGTCTTGTTTCCCTTTCACTTCCCCCTGGAAGTCTGTGGTCTTAATAAGGCTGAAAACAGAATGGCTGTTCATGGTTAGAGGCTGCCTACCGGGTTGCCATGGAAATGCACTGTTGGTTGCAAGTGAGCATGCTCAGAAAAGGGGAAGATTTAGCAGAGGCTTGGCAGACTGCCCGGGGAGGCTTACCAGATGCTTTGAAATGGGCTGTCTCTTTCTTTTCCTTTCATGTAATGTCTGATATTTTTTTTTAACCATGGAAGAGAATGTAAGCAATGCTGCATAACATTGGATTCAGTGCAACAAAAGGAGGAACTGCAAATATTTGCAAGTTAGGCTGAAGTGCATTGAGGCACGGTGAGCTGATTTAGGTAGAAGAGCAAATGTAACCATTTTACATTTTGAGAGAAAATGCAGCACCTGGGTAAGGACTGTTTGTGGATTCAGGCTGTAACTTATTGAGCGTGCTGTGGATACGGGCCTGGAAGAAGGAGGGTTGGGCTTAGATTTTTTTTGTAAGTTCCTGGTCTTTTTTTTTCTCCTCCGGGCTTTCCGTGATGCATGTATTTTCTTTCCTTTGCAAAAAACGGCAATTGGAATCTTGTTACAGCTTTTAGTGTGCCATAAAATAAGGGCTTTTAACAAAATGGAGTCACTTTGCACGCAAACATGCTAATACTGAACAAAGTGTAGAGCTTGATCGTTTGTGGAATGTGGAATCTCACCCTTTCCCCTCCCCCTCCCTCATGTTGTTATACACAGTTAATAGGCCACATTTTGCTGGGTGTGAACTGTTGCAGACTGCACTGGCTTTTAGTGCTAGCATTTGTAAATGTCCTGCTGTTTTAGGTAAGTGAATAGAAGTCTAGTCTGTAAAAATCTAAACGTTGTTGCTTGAAGCTTGTTATTTCGTTCCAAAGAGCTTTAGCTTTTCAAACAAAAGAGAAGGGGGAGGAGAGGAGCTTTGTTGGGGGGGGGGGGAGAATAAAAATGGCATTCCTGTAGATATTTTCCAGACTTAATTTGAAGTCAAATAAACTATTTGGCAATTATCGGAAGGTAAAGTGAAGAAAAAATGGATGACTAGAAAAATTGCGGAGTTTATTATTTCATGGAGCAGTGGAGATTATTTCTTCAAAAAAGATGAATATAGGTGTGGAAACAGTGGCACAATTATATGCTGTCAGCAGAAAAATCAACATACTGAATGCTTGAATTTATAATTTAATTTTTTTTAACACGTTCACTGTTCTTATATCTCCATTCTTGTTTTCCACATCTGACAGGAATAGTCAAAATTGTTTTTATTTTTTTAATAAGCAAAGTGCAGTACCACTAGAGATCTTGTGACTTCTATAGCTTAATTTTAAAAAAATAATCTGTTTCACATTTAAAAGGATATAGTTCTTTATTAAACCATTACATCATTTGAAGAAGACCCTATACATTTTTTTTTGTCAGATAATTATATTGCACTTTTGGACAATGCAGTTGTCCCAGGAATAGTGGATCAATTGTTTAAAAAAAAGATTTAGGTCCAATCCAGCAATTATTGCTTTACTCATTACAGTATTGTTTATTTAAGACCCCAGTCCTCTTGAAATAAATAGAGGTTCTATAACAGCAGCCTCCTTCCCATTACTTTTCAGTGTAATCACCTGATTAGGAATTTGAACTTGGGACTTCCTTGTGGAAACACAAGCTATTTTCTATTGAAAACTAATAGTCTTTAAAATATATATTTAATAGAGTATTATGTAAAATTGAGGAAATGATCACTAAATTATCCAGACATATGCCTATATAGAATATAACACATCTAATAGTTGCATATCTCTTGTCTGATGTGATTTGCAAAAGCTGTACATAACAAGGATCCCAAAGTTGTCCCTGTATTTTAAAACCAAATATTCTGCAACTTTTGTGCATTAGGATACTTTAACTTAAACCAAAAGGGCTTCTTCTCTTTTTTGTCATTATTCAAACACTGTACAGTATGTGAATTTGGAGAAGCTTTAATTAATGTATTGCTTTTTAGTCACAATTGAAAGCATTCATCTTGAAATTTTATTAGTTTTGAAAGCTATTATGAATCTCTTTTAACTAAAAACAACTCATCTCTTCAGAGATTGAGTAGTTTGTTTCAGGTTTGAATAACTAGAATTCTGCTTGAAATATAAAACAAGTTTGTCTCTGTAAAATAGCATTAGGCACTTTTCTTTTTAAAACAGCTCTTTTGGACTTCATATTGAATCAGAATGTGTCTATGTTATTTAGTTTAAAATTTAAAATGCTTTTATTCTAATAGTTAAAACACTTTTTCTGTAGAGCAAAAAATACCCCTTCCCCCTTTCAGATTACTTAGAGGCTCATTTCTCATTAGGTACAATAGTTTATTAGGAATCTTATTCTGGGCAATATATTATTAATTTTAATTTTTAATGGCTGATTTTCAACATGTTTTGAATTTAATAAAACACTTAATGGAACATAAAATATTGTTCAGGCTATTTCATCTACAGTAATTGTTTTTAAGGGATTGCTACTAAAACTGTTTAGTTTTGTTACTACATAAGGCATGTTAACCAAGCACACAAAGCTAACTAAGAATTATGCTTTGTAGTTCCTTAAAACCTTGTTAAATGTAAAAAAAAAAATCAAGAGTTTTCATCTCCATTTGATTGAACATTATTTTCACTGCCCTGTGTGTTCTAGAATGTACATGTACTGCAGCCCAAAATTGCAATATCCATTTGACTCTTGTGTCCTTGCAGAAAGGTGGTTGCATGTACATTGGATGAGATTTTTTCTGCATTGAACATGTTCAAATCTATCCAGCAATTCAATAATATTTTATTAACAAAAGTAATTCTGCATTTTTCTTAAGAGATAAAATCTAAATTATAACTTTTCCAGAACATTGTAACATATAATTGCATGTATAGCATAGTGACTTCTAAAATGAATATTATTATAGTATTATGAACATTTTTCATGAAGCATACTTACCGATATAAAAATTTAGTTATTATAAATGTGTTCTTTCATACAAAAACCAAAATTGTGTATGGAATCTCACAATATCTGGTATCCTCTACTGGCAAATAATATTCTGCAATGTTTCAGCAATTCTTACGTTTTCTTTTTACAGGGAGGCAAAATGTGTTATTTTACAATCTTTCCTTTATAATCTGTCCGAATTTAAATGCATATTAACTGTAACCGTATTCCATAACCTAAACAAATGTTTCATTTAAAATAGTTATGAAGAAATGTAATTACTCAGTTGCTCAAATTCCTTCATAATATAGAAAGGCTTGTATGTGTAAGAAGTTCTTGTTTTATTTTGCATAAGAAACAAACAAAAATTAGACTACCGTAAACCTTTAATGGTTATTTCCTTTGTTAATCCCACTGCATTCTAATCTGCAATTTTAAAAATAAACAATTCCTTCATTGATTTAAAACAGTACCTGAAGAGTGCTACTAAAATTGAATACAGCTGGTTGTTAAAGAGTATATAAACATAGATAATTCAAAGAAAGAACTAAACATTTACTTCACCTGTATTATCTTGTCTGATTCTTTAAAAATCTATCTTACTATCATACCAAGTTAATTGAAACAGTGATAACTTTACAAGCATGTTGAGGACATATGAGTGTCATCCTAATTGTGATCTAGTATCCTAGAAGCCTATTTGTTGTATTTTGACAATTTTGTACATTTAATATTTGAAACAAAAATCTATGCTTCTCCATTGCTTTTATATATTTTATTATTTGTAAACTTAAGTTTAGACTGCTCTCGTCTAGAGGTTTTCATGCAATACCATAGTTTAAATATTTTAGCTCTTTACCTATTTTATTTTCTTACCAGAAACATCAAGTTTGTATACAGTTATTTCCAAATAAACAGGTTTAAGGATAAGGCTGTTTTCTGCAAGATACCTTACTGGAGAAATACAGAGAATTGAAGCTTTAAACACTTGAAGCTTCAAATCACATTTGTCTTGCCTGTCTTTGTTCAGTTTCCTCTTGAATGAAAAGAATCAAATTACCAATGGGCACACATTCAGAACTTCACATACACTGATTTTACCAAAAGCAACTGAAAGTCTAGGAATTTAGTTCTCTGGTGTTGCTTGTATAAGGTTACCCTAGTGATCCTTAAAATTTTGACAAATTTACATTAATCTCAAAGGTATAATTTTAACAAATAAAAATCAATACAGTATTGATTTGAGCTGTAGAAGACATTTTACTCAATATATCTGATAAACCTCAGTGGCGTTATACACATTTCCTAAACTTCATGCCTGCCTAATTTTTGCACCAGCCATCATGCACTAGCAGACATGAAATTCAAGAAATTTGTATGAAGCCACTGAGGTTTATCAGATATATTGAACAAAATGTCTACTGCAACTCAACTCAGTATTGATTTTCATAATACTGTATATTTACAGGAACATAGAAGCACAAATTAAGCTTAAGTTCATTTTTGTTTATAGATTACAAAAATCACATGCAGAATTTTAGGATAGGGACACTATAGGAGTGAAATACTACTTTAAAAACCAGTTTTGGGATTTTTGATAAGGCGTTGATTCCCAATCTGTGTTTGGAAATAACAGCTTTGCTATAAGAATATTGCACTTGATTCATAATGCAGGCACCACTGTTTTCTTTTTAGAAAAGCAGGAACATAGGATACCTTGCAATAATTTCAAGCAGGAACACCAACATCTTAACATTTTGCAAAATAGTACAATTTCATCCATCTAATTAAAATGTTAATTTTATTTAATATTAGGTCCTATGGAGGCCATCTGTAGAGTTACATGTGCTACATGGCTTCAAGGCACTAACCTGCCAACCCCTGCAATGCATTGTTTCATGTATTGTTCCTCAGAAGCTTTTTGTGTTGATGAAGTGATCTGCATTAAAGGAAGTATGGGAACCACTGAGCTAGGGTTAGATAAGAAAATTACTTAAGAAAAGTAGACAAATTCAGCTATTGTAAGTGTTCTAGAAGGAATTTTCAAAGAGTTTAAACGTCTTGCTGTGATAGCATATATGGTTGCTAGATAGCCAAATTTGAACTAGAGTTAAGTCACTTCATCTCCCCTAATTAGAGTAAGGTCCCATTTATTCCTATCTAGTTAGCTAATCAGACCACATATTATATGGGTTTAGAGAGTGAGCAAAGAGAAATTTTATGCCTCATTGAGCCATTTCAAAGGAAGGGCTGATGAAAGTACAATAAGAGGAGATTCAAAAATGCTTTTTGAAAATACATTGCAATAGAATTTTATGTCTGCCACATTTTAATGGAATTGGCTATTTTACAGCCAATATACTTTGGAAAATGGTAAATATTAGCAAAAAATAGGACATTAAATAACAAGAGGAAATTATTGGAACACCTAGAGAAAGATGAATTAATAAAAATGTTATGGATATATGCTCAGTAACTCTAGAATGTTGAATGTTAGTTTAACATCTAGTTTTAGGTGGCTTAATTTTTTGGGGCTATGTGCTCTTTGAAACAATCCAGTTTTAAGGTTTCTTCAAGCTAAGGATTAGTAGCTGGCTGGGGCCATTTGTGCCATACCAACTTAACTGGGGTTTTTATGAATAATTTTGATCCTTCTTGTCAGTTTTACTTTTGATTACAGATACAAAATTTGTTATTCACATATGTATTACAATGTGTCTTTTTATTTTTAAAAGCCTGAGGAAGAGCTTGATCCTGAAGAGAGGGACAATTTCCTCCAGCAGCTTTACAAGTTTATGGAAGACAGAGGTAGTATATTTTAATTTGCTTATCTGTAGATTGCAGCCTGTCAGCTCCTCTAGGAACTGCTTTGAATCGTAACCTTTAAAATAGATTTGATTCAAGTTTATCAACAAAAGTAATTCCACTCCAAATTGAGATATGGTTGTAATCATTTTTGGTATTTAATTCCAGTATTAATTGCACTAACTGGCCATCTGAAAAAAATGCCTACCAGTGACATATGGTTACATAAGTTGTTATAGATAACAAAATGTGGAGTAATTTCCTAGTACTATATGTTCTTGAGCAGGAAACGATCTTTAGATAGGTTTGGCTATTCTGAATTTTTTAGTTGGCCTTTTCACTGACCAGTAAATATCAAAATGCTATATTTTCCATTGATAAGATTTTAAGTCTTGAAGTTCCAATAAGCATTACCGTATATTCCACCAACTTTTAAAATATGTATATGGCAGTGGTTAATATAATGAAGAAATACTATTTATTCATTTCTTATTACTTTTATATTGCAGTTATTATTTCTCTAGAATGTATGGGTCATTGAAGCTTTAGTCTTTTTACTGTATATTTTTAAAATATTTCACCCACAAAAAAAAAGAGATCCTGGAGTACTTGACTTATGACCACAATTGGGCTAGAATTTCAGGCATTAAGCAAGTCATGTGACCAGACCCAATTTTATGACCATTTTTTACCATGGTCATTAAATGAATAGTGCTGTTAATTAAATAAATCTGGCTTTCCCAATTGAGTTTACTTATTTAAAGCTAGCTGGGAAGTTAGCAAATTGCTATCATGTGACCATAAATTGTTACAACTATCATAAATGAAAATCAGTTGCCAATCACCCAAATTGTGATGGTGCTGGCTGCTGAATGATACAATGCTCATAACTTCAAAGATGGATCATAAGTCACACTTTGCAAAGCCACTGTTACTTCAAAATGTTGTTAAACAGTTGTAAGTCCAGGACTATCTATATTGGGGGTAGCATCTATGTCGATGTCCCCTTAAATCCATGTTGTAATTTCTAGTATTTGTAATAATGCCATTTAAGAAGTATATTGCTATCTCTAAAAATACATTTAAAATGATCTGTTTCACCAAAAGAAATTACACATGAATTTTTATGTACTGTACTAATCATGATTCTGCAAGTATCAGACAAGTTGAAATGCATTGTTGTATGCTTAAGTGTAAAACATTTGCATCATAATATTCTGTCCTCATGTTTTCATTAATTAGGAACTTCTATCAATAAACCACCTGTTCTGGGCTATAAGGATCTGAACCTCTTCAAGCTTTTCAGACTGGTATATCAGCAGGGTGGGTGTGACAATGTAAGCATAACTTTTCTTAAATTTATCCTGAGTTCCTGCAATTTAATTTCAAAGTAGCAACATGCTAACATGTTTTATTTTCATCCATTCTTTCTTCCAAGATTGAGAGTGGAGCTGTATGGAAACAAATTTATATGGACCTTGGCATTCCTATTTTGAATTCAGCTGCTTCTTACAATGTGAAAACTGCGTATAGAAAGTAAGTTATTTCTTTCTTAATTTGTATTTGCACATGAACTGGTTGGGGAACAAGAATTGAGTATATTTTATCAAACTTTTATTTGAGCAACTCTTTGTCAAATGATGAAAAGTCTGGATTCAAAGGAATGTAAGAAGCAGAGAGGACTGGGATAGCCGCTAATGATGGCATCTCACTAACAATAACTCCTTTGTGCAAGAACATTTTATTATTCGTACTTTTTCTCTCCTTTTAGCCAAGCCCACTTGTAGACTGTTTACTTTCTCTAAAGAAATTAAAGTTTCAGAAAAAATCAAAAGACAGTAACCTAATCAACAAATAGAGTTAATAACAAGTGAAGTGCCTGCAAGTCTCATGTATCCTACTAAAAATATTCTTGTAACTCAGAAATTGGAAAGGAGGGGATGGTAACTTGAAGTGTTAGTGTTAGTAGCCCACTTTTTAATTAGTTACTTTTGTAGGAGTTGGTGGGGATTTCAAAAAGGTTATACCGTCCCTGTGTACTCTTCTAAGTTTGATTGGAATTATTTTTAAGAATAACCCATAATGAATATATATTTAAAAACCTGTAGGTATCTTTATGGTTTTGAAGAATACTGCCGTTCTGCAAACATTCAGTTCCGAACCATCCACCACAATGAACCAAAAATAATTATAGTAGAGAAAAAAGAAGAAGAAATGGAGGAAAAGGTAAAAGAAGAGCCTGAAATGTCTCCTGTAGAGGTTCAGAATGAGATGGAAGAAAACAACTGTAGCAGTGAAAGTGAAAAAGAAGAACTGGAGCAGAGGTCTCAACGGGTATGCAATTGCACTGTAAAGAGTTGTTATTAAATAAGCAATGACTTTTGTAATTTAGTTGAAAACACATATCCTTCCACCGGCTTCTCATTCTCCTCCTACTGGCTGCGTTGTCTGTTCTTTAATAATGTGAACGTGTCCAACCTTTTCAAATGTAGTTTTATTTCCAGTGTTTCCATAATAAATTCTCAGGATGGCTAAACAAATTCAACCAATTTGTTTACAGAAAGTTGCCTCTCCTAAAGCCTGCAGGATTCAGTTAACAGCAAACTAGGATTGCTGTCACTAAGCAATGTGCTTGCCCTTTATAACTGCATCTCTTAGTGACAAAAATTCCAGTTCCAGTTGCTGTCGTAAGTCAGTAACTACCTGTACCTGGGCATTTCCCATCGTGAGAAAAAGTATTACCCCCTTGTTTTCATGCTGGAGGTATATCCTTTCTAAGATGAAATCTGTCATCCGAGTTATTGTATTAACTTTATCAGGGTATTATGAAATAATACATAATATGTAATATTGTCTTAATAAATCAATTATTCAGGTTCACAATTTCAGTTGCTACTGAATTTATAGAGAAAAGAGTTTCATAGCAAGTGGCATGAGCAAGTGCATTTCACATTACACCTGTATTTCCTGCTACTTCAATTAATATGACCCAGTTATTCCTATCTGCGATCTTCAGCAGTTGCTCAAGTATCAAATTATGGAGCATTGAAAAAATGACAAATATTGGTTCATTTTGAAAAAGGTCGACTTGCATACCAACTTTATAGCTTGGTTCGTTTACTGTAGTAAATCCAGGATGATTTATTTTAAAAATGTAACAATCGTAAAACACCCTAAGTCATAAATCAAGCCTGTCACATTAGAGCTGTATGTGATTAGCCACTGTATAATTTCTTATGTTCTTGTCTGTATTCTGTGCAGCAGCAGAATTTATATGTTATATTTCTAAAACAAATGTTAACTCTCTTCTGTTGAGAACTATTCCGGTTGTCCATTAATTCATAGAAACATAGAAGCATAGAATTCTTCAGGAAGCCATTAATTAAGAAAAAAAAAACACTGTTAAGGAATCATGCTTCCTGGAAAGCAACAATGCATCTTAAGCGGGATGACATTTCATTTCTTTCCTTACACAGGGACGAAGAAGACCTATCCGTGATGCGTCTCTTGTTAAAAAAGAAGGTGAAGATGATAAAATACAAGATAAGCTAAAAGACAGCAATAAGGAGAACAAAGACGTAGAAGAGATTTCCAGCAATTCAGAGAAGATTGAAAATGATATAGCACTTGCAAACAGAAAGACTACACCAAAGCAAAAGGAAAAGAGAGTAAAACAAGAAGAGGAATCTGACAGGGAGTCAGAAGAAGAGGAAGAGAGAAGGCAAGGAAATTTCTTCAGGCTTTTGTCTGGGTTGCCAAATACTGCACGCCAAAGATAATAACTTATGAAGTGAGGGGGGGGGTCATTATTTAATAGGCTCAATTTAACAGCAAGGATTGAGCTATATTGGGGTCAGAGGTCTTTTTACCTAATCATTGCCAGGAAGTAGCAATGCGGGTTTCAAAAAAATATCAATGTGACATTTTAAAAAATCAGTCAAAATCAGTATATTTTGTGAAACTTCTGCGAAGTCTCCTGGGTATCTCATGTTAAATCTGGAAAGCTTGGGCCATTTTTATTGTCCGGTAATAGCACATTAAGGAGATCTGTATTGTCAATTCCTGACTTAATTTTCTTTTCAAAATTCATTCATAATTTAGCCTTTATAATTAGAATAGAATAGAATAGAATTCTTTATTGGCCAAGTGCGATTGGACACACAAGGAATTTGTCTTGGTACATATGCTCCCAGTGTACATAAAATAAAAAGATACATTTGTCAAGAATCATGTGGTGCAACACTTAATGATTGTCATAGGGGTCAAATAAGCAATGAAGAAACAATCAAAGAAACAAACAATTAGTGAGGTCAGTAGCAGAATGTATAGCTGGATTCTAATTACTATCATTAGTTAATATTATATCTTAAGCTTCCTGACACAGTGCTTGCATTCTCCTTACTTGTTGTTGTTGTTGTTGTTGTTGTTGTTGTTATTATTATTATTATTATTATTATTATTATTAATTAGATTTGTATGCCGCCCCTCTCCAAAGACTCGGGGCGGCTCACAACACAAAACATTACTTAGGTGTAACTATTTTAACCTAAAGAATTTCCAGGATTCAATGCTGTTCTTTTACCCCTTCCTTTTTATACGTCTTGCATTCCCTGTTCACCCCACTGTGGTTGCTCATCACAATTTTAATTCATCACAATTTTATCATTCTAAAACTTAAAAATACATAAAAATACAAGGATAAACTCTTAACATGTACAAAGTTTTTAGGGAGGGAACCCACATGTATAGCATGGCCCTTTCTTCATTATGGATGTAGTCCTGCTTTTTTTTAAAAAAAGAAACACATCCCCTTTCAACCATCAAAAATGGTTTGTTCTTTATCTTAAGGTATGATTGCAATTAATCTTGGATTAATAGTGATCCATATTCAGACAGACAGTCTGTTGTCAACCTAAAACCAAATGGTTGTGCTTCCAAAGCTTTATCACCGAAATGGAGATTGAACAGGCTATGCTTGTTTCCATCATGCTAATTAATGCCTTTGCATTATGGTAACATTCCCACAGCATCATGTCAGAAGACAGGTACAAAGCCTTGTGCTGGGTTTTTTATGTTGTGTCAAAATGTCCTTACGACAAAACAAACCTGCTAGTTTTCATCATTCCATATTATCAGAACCCTAAAATTTGCACCACTTCTGACAAATAGTTGAATTTTATCCTTATATAAAAGTGTTTCAGAATGCAACTAGGCATTGCAATTGCAGAGTTATAATTTCATATTGTATAATTAGAGGAAAACATGGCTACATAAATGATACAGAGAGAGCTGAAGCACATTACACCTTTTCTCATTTTTGAGGGTGATCTTATGGGATAGTACAGTAAGTACTATCTTATTCTACAAAGGCAAACTCCACTAAATAGGATCATTTGATAACAGTTCTTAAAGGCTGGAACCCAAGTAAAGGCATTCCAGAACTTAAGAAACTTGCGCTTCTGTAAGATCTCTGTGTTATCCTCATATTACTAAAGTGGGTATGCTGAAAAGTTACTTTTATAACTTCTGAGTCTCTGACTGAGATAAGGTGTGAATTGGAATCTTTATGCTTTATACTTTTCATATTCATTTCACACTTTTTTACTGTTGGATAACATGCATCCTTCTGCCTAATGTTTTTTTTTTAAGTTTGAAAGCAGACAGTTCAGAATTATGGCAAGAGAGATTCATTTGCTGTTAGTTCAGTGAAAAACATGATAGTTAAAGAACTAACTCTGGGTTAGTATATGGCTTCAAGCAGATTATTCCTGAGAGAATGTAAACCTAACAAAACAGGTGTCCTCTCCCACTCCCAATAGGTTACAGTCCTCCCTTAGGCATGAAAGCCAACTGGGCAACTTTGGGCTAGTCACTCTTAGCCCATCATACCTCACAGAGTGGTTGTGTGGAAAATAGGATGCAGGGGTATTAGATATATTTACTAACTTGAGTTTTTTGTATATAGAAGAATTTACTACTACTTTGAACCCTGTGATGTAGCATGTTATTACTCATCCTTTTAATGAAAACATTGTGTATTAATAACTAATACACAATCATCCTGAAACCCACTTGGGAGAATGCATGACAAAGTACAAACAAAATTGTGCATCTGTTGTAATATAATATTAAAATACTAAGCTAATCCATCTTGATGTCCTCGCCCCCCAAAGCAGATAGCAATACCAGTAGCCCTTAGATTTCTATACCACTTCACAATGCTTTGCAACCCTCTCTAAGTGTTTATAGAATCAGCATATTGTCCCGAACAATCTGGGTTCTCATTTTACAGATCTCAGAAGGGTGGAAGGTTGAGTCAATTTTGAGCCATTAAAATCAAACCTGGAATGAGCACTGAGTTAGCTTGCAGTTCTGTATTCGAACCACTGGGCCACCATGGCTCTAATGGGAGCCTCTCAAAACTCCCCAGAGCTGCTTTCACATATATTAATCTTTTCCATTTTAATTGTATTCATATGGCTTCTTAACACAGATTATAACAGCTAGGCTAGTTCATAACAAATGCAGCCTTTTGGCTTTGCAGGTTTGCAATTTATTTAAAGTTTCCAAAAGTCAAAATTAGAAAAAACAAACAAACAAAAAACCCTGGTGATCAAAGTAGAATTTTCAGTACTGCATTGATACCATGATGTGTTTAGTAACTGAAATGCATTTATTAAAGTTTCTGGAATCTTTTTTTTAATTCAAAGAGAGAGGAAAATGCAGGCCTGAGAAACCAGATTCCTCAGGATCAGAGAACAGAACAAAAATGCAATCTGTATACAGGGCATATATTTGGATTGAGCTGTCAGTAAGTTTATTAAATTTAATTTTAGTGTCACTAATAGTGTATTGTGATCCCATAGCCATTTTACTATATTATCCAGCTAGATCTTTACGCATGCACAGATATATCCATATATAAATTCAGTCCTATTCTGTGATCTGTTCTTGGCTAAATAATATGCTTTTCATTAAAGTATAAGAAAAAATGTAAGTCATTGAGGTTAAACAAATTCATTCATCATAATTATAGATGTTAATCACAGGGTTCAATGTTATCCCAACCTCCAAATTCTATTTTTTAAAATGTAATGTTCCAGATGTAATATCGTTTGAATGACTGGATATCTACTTGACATTATGATACCCTAATGAATTTTGCAGCTAGAAGGCTCCATTGCAAAAGTAAATGAACAATTAAAATTTAGGAAAAGAATTGCAAGTATAGATAGTCCTAAGTACAATATCACACCACAGCGCCACTTAGTGAAAGCAGTTCCAGAACTTTTGTTTGCTATTGTTAAGAAAGCCAATTGCTGCCATGGTTTTTATTTGCAACCTTCCAGCAGCTTCCCTATTGATCTTGCTTGTTGGAAGCCGGCTATGAAAGTTACAGGGGGCAATCACATGACCATGGGATGCCGCAAGCCAAGCACCCAGTATGATCATGTGACTGCAGGGATGTAGTATCTGTTGTGTGAGGACAAGCCATAAGTACCACTTGTTCAGCACTGTTGCAGTTTGAATGGTTGAATGAGTGATGTAAGGCGAAACACCTATAGATAACAGATTAGGTCCAATATAGATTAGGTCCAATATGCTTCTCTGGGACATTGTGCTACAGAAAATAATGAAAAGTGCATTACAATACCACGCAGTTTCTGTATGAAATTATTTGCTATATAGGGGACAGCTACTACACGTATTATGATTTTAGCTTTTAACTTTTTATTTCACGACTAATGTAGAAGTACCATTGGGAAGCATAATGCACAAGTAAAAGAAATATCATAAATGGTAGGGAACCACTTCAGAAAACTTCAGTGCAGTAACAAAAGTTAATCATGCAAAGCTGATCATAGTTTTCCTTGCGATTGATCTGGGCATTGCCTTTTGCTAATCCTTGATATGGGATTGATCAGATGTGTGTAGAAGATTCATTACTTGGAAAGCGTAGATATTGTCAAGATTTCCTTTCCGAGTCATTTTCGTTAAAGGAAATGGTGGCAGCACTATAGGTAACTTGAAAGAGTGGAATGAACGGGGAAAGTCACAATTGTCTACATTTGGCCTCTTAAATTAATTGATGCCTTGTTGTCTATTCTGCAGCAGGGAAGAACTTGAGAATCGAGAATCAGAAGGGGAGGAATGTGAAGAAGATGCAGAACCTTGTCTTACAGGAACCAAAGTAAAAGTAAAATATGGCCGTGGTAAAACACAAAAAATCTATGAAGCCAGTATTAAAAGTACAGAAAATGATGATGGAGAAAATTTGTATTTGGTGCATTATTATGGCTGGAATGTTAGGTAAGGAGAAGAATGATTACCTGAACCATTGATTGCTACCCTGTGAAAGTTTAAGGTGGACTGTTCAGGTCTATTTCCTTTCCTCCTTTTTTTCCTTGAATATCAATGTTCTTAAATATGATCATGCACAAATATTGCCACATTGGCTCTGTTGAAAGATGGAAACCTGAGTTACAATGAGATTTTTTTCTCTTAAAACAAACATCACGGAGAATTGCCCTTCCCTTCGATTTGCGTATGGTAGTGATCTTGTAGAGATTGACTCTACATGTAAAATTTGCTGCTGTACATGTTCATGTTCAAAATCAATAATTTCATAGTAGATCATGACCTTGTCCTTCTTGCTATACAAACAATTTTTAATTAAAGTCACGTGGCTTTATTTGTAAAAAAGGAGAAAATAAGAGTTGAAAATTGTATCAGATTATGTAGGAAAATTTAAAAGTTCTGCCATTATAATATTTATTTGCCAGTTATACAGTCATACCTCGTCTTACGAACCTAATTGGTTCCAGGGAGAGGTTCGTAAGACGAAAAGTTCGTAAGATGAAACATTGTTTCCCATAGGGAACAATGTAAAATCCATTAATCCGTGCAACGGAAAAAAAAAACAACGCAAAAAAACCGCCGCCGCCCGGCTGTCACCTTTTAAAACAGCCGGGGGGCTTCCCAGCGTCCTCCTGAACCCAAACGCCAAACTCGAACTTCCAGGATCGGCGTTCGGGAGGCCGCCGAGAAGCCCCCCAGCTATTTTAAAAGGTGACAGCCAGGCTGTGGGGCTTCCCCGGTCCTCTCCTGCCTCCTGCGCTGATGTTCCCCACTGCGTTGGGCGCCGCCAGCCCCGAGTCACACGCACCTTTGCCGCCGCGCCCAGCCGCTGCCCGCCCCGTCCTAGCCGGAGCCTGAGCCGGGCCCGCTCGGTCGCGCCTCCTCGCCCGCCGCCTGCCCAGAATGCAGACCTGCTGCCTCTCCCCGCGCCCGCCGCCGGCCCTATCCTGCACCTCCTGCTTCCCCCCCCAGCCAAAAATACAAAGGGGTCTACCGCTGCCCGCGGAGCAATGGGAAGCTGAAGCCTCCGGCGGTTTCAGACTCCCTTTGCTCCCCATTGCTCCACCCTGCCTGTCATGCGGCGGCAGACTGTCTTTTTGTTTTTCGCTGGGAGGGGGGAACAGGAGGACCTTCCTGACTACCTCCCCCAGCGCCGGACCTCCTGCCCTCCCTCCCAGCCAAAAACCCAAAGCGGCCTCCTGAACGTTTTCCGTCTTACCAATCTGCCGCCGCCGCCACCGAGAAGCCCCGCCGCCCAGCTGTCACCTTTTAAAACAGCCGGGTGGCTTCCCAGCAGCCTCCCGAAGCTGAACGCCAAACCCGAACTTCCGGGTTCGGCTTCGGAAGGCTGCTGGGAAGCCCCCCGGCTATTTTAAAAGGTGACAGCCGGGCTGCGGGGCTTCCCAGCAGCCTCCCGAACGCCGAACTCGGAAGTTCGGGTTTGGCGTTCATAAGACGAAAAAAGTTCGTAAGAAGAGGCAAAAATTTTCTGAACCCCGGGTTCGTATCTCGGGTTGTTCGTAAGACGAGGGGTTCGTATCTTGAGGTACCACTGTATTTATCTATTGTTTGAAGTAGGATGTAGGATTTATTTATTTGCCTGCTTGTTTATTATGCTAAATCCAAGCAGGATTTTGAGTTGCTAGGATTTTACATTCAAATTTACAATTTAAAGAATGATTCTTAGAATTCTGGATGTTAATATGTAATTCCAGATTGCAGGTTACAAGTTATTTTTGTAGTTATTTTTGCAAAAGAAGTGAAATTTACCTCTGTGATTTTGTATTGAGGTAAATGGATACAATATTCTTTCCCTATAGATATGATGAATGGGTAAAAGCTGATAGGATTATTTGGCCTGCAGAAAAAGGAGGAACAAAGAAGAAGCAAAAGAAAAAAGCAAAAGTAAGTTAAGTTCATGAATTATTTTTCACATCTAAATAAATTTATATTTAAAAAAATCTCCTTCCCTTATTGCTATTTTCAATATATTTGAGCTAAGAGAAAGTGTATCACCATTGAGACCAGGAAAATACCCATTTGGACAAAGCCAGGTTTTTATAGAATGTTTGTGAGTAATTTGAAGGGATGTTTCACTTTTTTAATGAAATAAAATATTGAGGTGCTTAGAAATATAAGATTTATAACTGAGAACTCTGATTTTTCAAAGGGTTAATTTGATCTTTCAAAGCAGATCTAGGAAAATCCTATTCCACAAATGGAGATCTGTTAATTGACACTGGTTGCATCTTCCACTGAGCAGAAGCTCTACAGTGGATGTTTTCAGGCATTCTGTGGTGGAAAAGTCTAAACTGCTTGTGGCAATGAGATTGTTTATGTTTGCATTCAGAGTAAAGAAGACTCTGAAAAAGATGAAAAGAAAGAAGAGGAGAAACAAAAGGGAAAGCGTGGACGTCCTCCCCTGAAATCAACTCTTCTATCAAATCTCTCTTGTATTCTGTCTAAAACTCCTAATAATGACAGCAAGTGTGAAGTGCGAAGTGCACGCAGCAGCCTGCTGGATTGTTCACCCTTGCTTAATGGGACAGAAGGTATTTCCGCTTACATGTCACGTGGTGTGGCAATCAGTTTTTTGCTCAGTTGCTCAAGCTGGTAATGAGATACATTAATGTAGAAGCAGTTTTTTTAAATTTCAAAATCACATTCTTGTGTGTAAAAATATGTAATTGCAAAAGTATTAAATGTAGTGCTTTTTCTCTCTACCTCTGTATTATAGCCTCTTTAATTTTTTTAGGTATACCTCGCAGGCAAACAAGACGTAGCTCAGGAATGTTGGATTCTGACAGGGGGTCAAATGGTGAGAATTTTTTAAAATAATCTCTAGGGAGACATTGCACAAATTTGGGGAAAGAAAGGGCAGGTGCCAATCCTTAGATGAAGAGATATATGGTGCTATCTGCAATGAAGAAAGAATCGAATGTATATTACTTACTGACATAATTAACACTTCCATTTACATGAAGGAATTTTATAAAACAGTTGCACAACATTTTGGAGATTGAGAGGTGTACTTGGCTTTAAAGTGATATCTGGGTCTGGACAAAAATAACTTAAACTTAAAAATACTTTTCACTAACATAATACTACAGCACATGCACAAACACACACATACACTGCAAAGATAATAGAAGGTTTACTCACTTTATGACATAACCCCAATTAATACCCTTTTAAATTATATTTTGTGATATTTTTTAGAAAATAAAGGGGGTATTTTTTGTCCACAGCGCCTCATTAGAGGCCAAAGACCCACTGAAATAAAATGATTTTCAATGCTAATAAAAATATCAGAAGAGAAAGACTAAATGTGCCACTGGAAATAGCATGTTTCATAATGCAAGGACTACCACAGAGAAATATTGAAATTCTATTCTTTTAATTTTATCTTACATTAGAAATTAAAAATTAGGTGTCAACTTTTGAAAGGCTTTCACTAAAAGTTCTAGAATAGCCATATGCAGCCCTTCAGTTTGTAAGGTCTGCCATGTAAGTTGAAGTCTTTTCTTTCTTTATTAAATATTACTTGAAATATGAAAAAATAATTTTCTTTCTGATATTTTATGTATTTTGCAATTACAAATTGGAAGTATAAATTCCTAAATAAAATTGTGTGGCTGTGTTTGTAACTAAAGATTTCTTAAGTTTTATATGTTTTTAGATAGTTCTCATTGCAGTACTAAAAGCAAAAATTGCTTTGAACATTTTTTTCTAGGTAATATATGAATCCAATATAAATGTAGATTTCAGTCTGATTTTCATTTTCGTCCTTTAATGTTGTTTTTGATAGACTCCGTTTCATCAGATAGTGAAGCAGATGAAGCGTCTGAAAAGAACATTAATGAAGAATTTTCTCCAGGTAGTTTTGAAATGGAAAATGAAAAACGAACAGTTGATAAGCCTATTGAAGAGATTGCAAAGATCTCACAAATGCTGAAAGAGAATGATCAGAATCAAGTTCATCCTTTAGAAAAATTGAAATTGGAAGGTGAAGAGAGTGAACAAGTGGTTCAGAATTGTGGAAGTAAAAATGATCAGATAGAAGATGTCAAAAGAGAGGTGGAGAAATCACCTAAAGGAAAAGGCCGGAAGAGCCGAACAAGAGATTCTTCCCTGGAGAATTCAAAAAACACATTACTAAATCAGGAAGAAACAACCAATGAACCTGTTGCAGAATCTGAACGATTAAATATTTCTTCCTTGGAAAATAAAGGTTTGAGCTCTACTTCTGAGAATGAAACAGATCTCTGGGCAAAAGATAAGAAGCTTACAAAAAGAAAAGTGATAGAACAGCCATCACCTGACAAAAGGGTGCGACAAGAGGGTGAGTTGATTGTGCCAAATATTGTGACCGAAGAGAAGGCAAATGAATGTTGTGGGGCAAAAGAATGTAAGGATTTCAGTGGTGATGACTCTGTTCGAACTGAGAATGAAGAAATGCCATCATTGGTGGCAGAGTCAGATCAACGGCTCCATGTTCGGGGAAGTGAACCCTTTGATTGTTCTTCAGAGGAAAACCGTAGCACACTGTTGAAAGATGAAGATGACTCAATGCCTCAAATTGGTCCTGAAACTCTCCTTTGCCATGAAGTGGACTTGGATGATCTTGACGAAAAGGACAAGAATGAGCCTGAAAGTTTAGTTGCAGAAAAACAAGATGGTAGTAACCTCCCTTCAAATCCCCCTTTGTTACCTTCTGTGATCCAGCCAAATTTCTCTGTTGCCTCACCTGAAGTCAGTCAGGATGAATCACCAAGCATAAAAAGTGAAAGTGACATAACCATTGAAGTGGACAGTGTGGCTGAAGAATCTCAAGAAGGCCTCTGCGAGAATGAATCTGCCAATGGGTTTGAAGCTTCCAGCAACTGTAGCGCAGCTGGTCCAGAAATTGGAGAAAAGGGTAAGGACTACCTAGTCTAAGTACAAAGTTTCTCACTAATGAGTTAAATTAATTGAAATGCATTTTACAATACAGTGGTACCTCAAGATACGAACCCCTCGTCTTACGAACAACCCGAGATACGAGCCCGGGGTTCAGAAAAATTTTGCCTCTTCTTACGAACTTTTTTCGTGTTACGAACGGCAAACCCGAACTTCCGGGTTTGGCATTCCGGAGGCTGCTGGGAAGCCCCGCAGCCCGGCTGTCACCTTTTAAAACAGCCAGGGGGCTTCCCAGTTGCCTCCCGGAGCCAAACCCGGAAGTTCGGGTTTGGCGTTCGGTTTGGAGAGGCTGCTGTGACAGCCGGGCTGCAGGGCTTCTCGGCGGCAGCGGCAGGTACGTAAGACGGAAAACGTTCAGGAGGCCGCTTTGGGTTTTTGGCTGGGAGGGAGGGCAGGAGGTCCGACGCTGGGGGAGGGAGTCAGGAAGGTCCTCCTGCTCCCCCCCTCAGCGAAAAACACAAAGACGGTCTGCCATCGCATGACAGGCAGGGCGGAGCAGCGTGGAGCAAAGGGAGTCTGAAACCGCCAGCAGCTTCAGTTTCCCATTGCTCCGCGGGCGGCGGCAGACCGCCTTTGTATTTTTGGCTGGGGGGGAAATCAGGAAGTGCAGGATAGGGCCGGCGGCGGGCACGGGAGAGGCAGCAGGTCTGCATCCTGGGCGGGTGGGCGGGCCGCGGGCGAGGAGGCGCGACCGAGCGGGCCGGCTCAGGCTCTGGCTAGGACGGGGCGGGCAGCGGCTGGGCGCGGCAGCAAGGGTGCATCTGACTCGGGGCTTGCGGCGCCTGACGCAGCGGGGAACAACAGCGTGGGAGGCAGGAGAGGACCAGGCAACCGGAGCAGCGTTGCCGCTGCTCCCGACTTGGCTTCCCTGGCCGTCTTGGCTTCCCTGGCCGCCTTGGCTTCCCTGGCCGCCTGGCGCTGCGATCTTCCAATCTTCCCTTGGCGATCTTCTGATCTTCCCTGGCTTCCCTGGCCGCCTGGTGCTGCGATCAGAAGATTGGACGCGCCTCCCGCCGCTCTGCCCAATCGCAAAGCCAAAGGAGGCACGGGAGGCGGTGAATGTCATGTCCTCTGGCCAGTCAAGCGAGGCAAGGCGGGGAATGTTGGGGGAGTGAAAGAAATTTAAACAGATTACGAAAAGCTCGGTGGTGGATGGCATTCCTTCCAGGAAAACGCCCAGCCCAGCCCAGCCCCCGTGACTGGCCAGAGGACATGACATTCACCGCCTCCCGTGCCTCCTTTGGCTTTGCGATTGGGCAGAGCGGCGGGAGGCGCGTCCATAGGCTTGGTCGGGTCGCCGCAGCACCCTCCCTTCGCCAACCCTTTGGCGGTCACCGGTGGGCTTAGGTGCCTCGGCACCGACTTCGCTGCCCCTTCCCGAGCCCAGCCCCGTGACATTCGCTTTCCTCCCGCCTGCAGCCGAGACTGATCGTGGGCTCCTTCGCAACCTCGGAGAGCTTCCAGGGCATGAAAGCTCACGAAAACCAGGAAGCTCTCCGAGGTTGCGAAGGAGCCCACGATCAGTCAACTGCGGGCGGGAGGAAAGCAAATGCCAAGGGGCTGGGCTCGGCTCCCCCCTCGGCTCCCCCCCCTTACCAGCCCCGCCGCGGAAGGCTCCATTCTGTTCCCTGCCGGCCCGATTGAGCGGCCGGCGGTCTCCATTCAGGGAACAGAATGGAGCCTTCCGCGGCGGGGCTGGTAAGGGGGGAGCCGAGGGGGGAGCCGAGCCCAGCCCCGTGGCATTCGCTTTCCTCCCGCCCGCAGCCGACTGATCGTGGGCTCCTTCGCTACCTCGGAGAGCTTCCTGGTTTTCGTGAGCTTTCATGCCCTGGAAGCTCTCCGAGGTTGCGAAGGAGCCCACGATCAGTCGGCTGCGGGTGGGAGGAAGGCGAATCCCCCGTGGGCTCCGTTACATCTTCCGCTGCCAGCCAGGCCATGCTGGCGGCAGCGGAACAATCGCCTTCCTCCCGCCCGCAGCCGACTGACCGTGGGCTCCTTCCCGAGCTCCCTTCCTGAGCCTCCCGTTCTCTCTTCCCCCCCCCCTCACCCCTTCGCCTCCCTGTGTTCCTAGGAGAAGTGCTGGGGATTGAGGCAAGACAGACCTTCTGCTCCTCACCAGCACTTCTCCTAGGAACACAGGGGGGCGAAGGGGCGAGGGGGCGGAGAGAGAACGGGAAGCTCAGCATTCCGTCAGCCGCAGCGCTGGCTGTCAACTTTTCTTTTTAAAACTGGGCAGGAGCTGACTTGCCTCCCCAGTGCTAAAAAGAAAAGTTGACAGCCAGCGCTGCGACTGACGGAATGCTGAGCCTCCCGTTTTCTCTCCCCCCCCCCTCGCCCCTTCGCCTCCCTGTGTTCCTAGGAGAAGTGCTGGGGATTGAGGCAAGACAGACCTTCTGCTCCTCACCAGCACTTCTCCTAGGAACACAGGGGGGCGAAGGGGCGAGGGGGCGGAGAGAGAACGGGAAGCTCAGCATTCCGTCAGCCGCAGCGCTGGCTGTCAACTTTTCTTTTTAAAACTGGGCAGGAGCTGACTTGCCTCCCTAGTGCTAAAAAGAAAAGTTGACAGCCAGCGCTGCGACTGACGGAATGCTGAGCCTCCCGTTCTCCCCCCCCCCACCTTGCCCCTTCCGGTTTCGGCGTTCGGGAGACTGCTGGGTTCCCAGCTGTCTCCGAACGCCAAACACCAAAGCCGAACTTCCGCGTTCGGCTTCAGGAGACAGCTGGGAAGCGGCGCGGCTCTTTTAAAAGATGACAGCCGGCCTGGGGGGCTTCCCAGCACCCCCGAACCCTGTGCTGGGAAGCCCCTCAGGCCGGCTGTCACCTTTTAAAACAGCCGCGCCGCTTCCCAGCAGTCGCGAAAAGCCGTTTTTTTGCGGGGGTTTTTTTGGTTGCACGGATTAATTGACTTTACATTGTTTCCTATGGGAAACAATGTTTCGTCTTACGAACCTTTCGTCTTACGAACCTCCCCCCGGCACCAATTAAGTTCGTATCTTAAGGTACCACTGTATATTCAAATATCAGAAACTAGGTCTGACAATTCCTCATTTAACTTTTTGAAGACAAAGGTGGGACTTTTCACATTTTAGTTCATTTTTATCTCACCAAAGCTTTAAACAATAAAATACCAAGGGGGGTGGGATAGCAGAGAGAATAGAATAATATTTTTCATATTTTTTTATCCTGTTCAATTTGGATTGCCTTCTATTATCTTATTTGATATGTATTAATGTTGCATCCATTAAATAGATGATTGGGACCTTTGAATTGAAACCTAATTAGGGTGTTTACCATATTGTTTTGATAAGTATATTCTCAGGTTTATTTTTTACTGGATGATAGCCAGTGGTTTCTCTTTATAAACTTTCATCTGTTAGCAGGAAGTTGTGATTCTGTTCACTGTGACAACTGTTTCTTCATTTTCAGCAAGTGTAAGGAGGCTGTGAGAAAATGCCTTGGAAGTGCAATATAAAAGTAATCCCCACACTTTCATTAACCTTCTAAAGTACTTCTATACCATAATTGCAGCAGCAATTATTGCAGGAATGGTTTCAAGCACACTTGCAACACCCAGGCAACAGCATTCTGTCTTGGGGAAAAGTAAATATACTCTCAAAAAAATAAAGGGATCACTCAAATAACATATCCTAGATCTGAATGAATGAAATATTCTCATTGAATACTTCATTCTGTATAAAGTTGAATGTGCACAACAGCTTGTGAAACTGATTGTCAATCAGTGTTGCCTCCTAAGTGGACAGTTTGATTTCATAGAAGTTTGATTTACTTGGAGTTATATTGTGTTGTTTAAGTGTTCCCTTTATTTTTTTGAGCAGTGTACTTAGAAGTTTAAGAAAAGATAATTTTCCCTTTTATTCTGTTTTCCTGTTTTTCTTTACATGGCTTCCCATGCAATTCACATTATCCAGTTGCCTTAAGAATGCATTAGTGTACTTATAGCAAATTGCCTCTGTATGTCTTCTGCTGCTTATTCCACACTCCACTCCATGTCCATCACAAGATGACTCTGTTGCCTTTCTTGACACTTTCCCTACCGTCCCTTTGGAGCAATGTTTTTATGTCTCTGAAGTTAACCTTCATTGTACAATGAGCTTGGACTGCTACAGATTTCCCCCCCTTTCTGTTGTCATTATGATCTCTTGGGAATGGCAATTTTTCTGGTTCTTTTCATTTCTTATACAAGTAACTTAAATTTTAAACAATGAAACAGATTATATAGAATGGCAACTTTCATTTTACTTTCAGGACAAAAAAGGCCTGGGGATAACAGTGGTAGTTCACTGGCAAAGCGGCAAAAACGAACCCCCAAACGAGCAAGTACGATAATCAAAAGTGAGAAAAATGGGACAGGTATGTAGGTTTTTTCCCAGAAAAGATTTTTTTTAACATACACTAAGTGTTATAAGTATACAGAGTTGAATTTCCCTGAAAATCTTTAGAGAAGTGCCCTCAAGAAGAAATTTTGTGGGTTCACACTATATAGTATCTTCTTGCTAAGAGTAATTGATAGAATTCTGTATCTGTGTCAGTTTGCAAAGTGCTAAAGCTTTGTGATCATAATCATCATCGTCGCCTGGGTCAATGTGAAAGGATAGCTGGGTGAGATGGAATTCAAGTATCAAAATGGCAGTCCTGGATACTCTGATCTGCATATACATTTAATGGGTTTCATTGACTGGCTTTCTTTTATTTTTCACCTATCTAGCAACCATTATACCCCATTATACCCCAATCGTTTTAAATTGCTTTTTTATTGTTGGATTTGTATCATGTTTTGTGTTGTGAGCCGCTCCGGAGAGGGGCGTCATACAAATCGAATAAATGAAATGAATGAAATGAAGCCCATTTCTTAATGCAATTTGATTCACCTCTTCCTGTTAAACTTTAACATTTTCTCTCATTCATATGGGGTGGTTACTGGTCAGGACAATCTTTTACAAATCACCCTGGTATTCATTTCCAGACAGACCTGCCTTTTGGTTCTTGCAAGCCATTGTTGGCCAGGAGTTATTTATTGATGGGAGCTCATCAGGGGTGGGGTCTACATTTTTTTACTACCGGGTTATGTAGGCGTGGCTTATTTTGTCGGTGTGGTTTGATAGTCATGTGGCTGAGTGGACGTAGCCAACCTGACATCACTCATGTCCACTCACATGACACTCCCCCACCAAGCCATGCCTACAGGAAAAGGTAGGAAAATTTCCCTCCCTTTAGCAACCTTGCCCAATCCTCTGCCCCCGCTGCCACTCCCAAATTGATTTTTCCTCCTGCAGTTCCGCCACCCCTCTCAGCCCCAGCACAGCGACTACGGCTTTTATTATTAAAACCTATCTGAAATAAATGAAATAACTAACAAAGCATGGTCAATATGGGGCAATGTGATAGACTTCTATATACTAAGCGGAAGATAGACTCAGAAACCAAACAAGGCCAGAGCAGGCGAGGACTTGGAAGGGATCTTACTAGCAATCTTAACAGCTATAGTTATTAAGTTCTTTGAGAAATGAAAAACCATTTCTATATGTTTCCACGACTAAACCAATATGTCCATGAGTCATTTAGGAACTCAGCTCTGCTGGAAAGAAACAACCTTTGCTTTTTGGGGTGGCTGTTTTTTTGGCAGGTTGAGAAACAATCTGTATTCATGCATTTGTGTCATGCCATGATGTAACTGGATTGGTTTTGGTTTAATGTGTGAATCCAGCCATTTTATGTTTAATAAGCTAAACTTTTAGAAGAACTTTTAAAAAAAGATGGCAGCAACCACAGCCTGGCACCGACCGAACCGATTCTGTGACGTCACCAGCGGTTTGCTACTGATTTGGCGAACGGGTGCAAACTGGGAGAAACCCACTTCTAGAGCTCATAGATATAAAAGACCCTGTTGACAGTTTCCTTCCCTCCCCCCTCACTTCTTAGTCTCTGAATAATTGTGACCACAGTGGCTGCTTTACAACCACCTTGTTTGCTTAATGACTGAAAAATTAGGTTGGTGACCAATCAACCTGTCTTATGAGCATCATGATTTATGACTGTTGGGCAGGTTCCCTTATAACTGCAGGTTGAGGACTACGTTTAATATTTTTGGGAAGTATGTACAGTATGTGAGTCTGTCTTCTAGCATTTTAAGCTTAAACTGTCATGACTGTATGGCATCTTTGTTGTTGTTGTTATTATTATTATTATTATTATTTAGATTTATAGGCCATCCTTCTCACAGACTCAGTTGGAGTTCTCTCTTTTTCAAAAATAGTTGTGGAACATTTCATGTGGATGTTTCATTTAAAGATAAGATGTTTACAGTCTTCTATTTAGATTAAACTATTTCAATTGAATTGTAATACCAGCAGGGTTGTCAAACTCATGGCCCAGATGTGTCACACTGGCCCTGTGCACCCTCAGGGGGAAAACGTTGTGATATGTCACATTGACTCCCCTATAGTACAGGGATTGGTAGTCCCGGTGCCTTCTGGATATAATGTTACTCAACTCACATTTATTGCTGCATAGGCCTTCTTGGCTTGGGTAGATAAAACTAAGAAACCTCTCTTAGTACTACAAATAGTATTCTAGGGCAATGTTTCCCAACCTTGGCTACTTAAAGATATTTGGACTTCAACTCCCAAAATTCCCCAGCCAGCTAACGCTGGCTGGGGAATTCTGGGAGTTGAAGTCCAAATATCTTCAAGTAGCCAAGGTTGGGAAACACTGTTCTAGGGAAATCTGAAAAATCTCCACATTGTGGTGTGGAGATTTTTCACATTGCCCTAGAATTAGGGAGTATGAAAAATCTAATTGCTAATTGCTATCTGCCATTTTATCCATATTCAATGTCAGTTTTAATACAGTTGGAAATAATTCTATAGTTCCCAGTAGCTCTGTCTTTTTATAAGTGTTGCACAACCAGAATAAGTCTTAGAATTGAGAATTACAACTGAATCAGTTTTGAAGGAGAAATTAGGGAAGCCGATGGAGCCTCATCCCAAATGTTTATTTATTTATTTATTGGATTTGTATGCCGCCCCTCTCCGTAGACTCCAGATAATGCCCCCAGTTCTGATTTTGTTTGAACTGTTATTTTTTTATATATGATGTGATGGTTTGCAATTAGAACAGCAAAAACTAAGTTCAAATAAATTCATAGTAATAAAGCTGACCTTAGGTATATTATTCTCAATCTAACATACTTCATAATATTATGGGAAGGATAAAATGGAAGTGGTAAAAAGAAACAAAATATATGATCTTGAATCATTTTCTGGTTCTTTCCCCTCAGCATGCAGTATTGTTTTAAACTGCTCTGTCTTGCAGATATGTTTGGATTACTGAGAGTACAGTATATTGTCAGCCACAATATTAAAATGTTGTGCTGTTATGTTACATTATGTGTGTGTGTGTCTGTGTTTTTCTGTCAAGTCACCTGATATACCCAATATGAGAGGGAGTATACTGCTTTCTTTTGCCTTTCAGTCCCAATCCTGGGGCCATCCAGACACCAAACCATCCTTGCAAAGAACTGATTAAGAAATAAAGGGAGACTAATATAGATCTATCTATATAATTTTTCAGTAGCTCAGCTAATAAAGCAGCCCAGGTTCGAATCCTAGAAGGGTATGGCTACTTGATGAGAGCCAAATAGCTCAAAATAGATCTATACTAGTCTCCCTTTATTTCTTTATCAGTTCTTTGCAAGTTTCGCAAATGTGTGCATGTGTGTATGTATGTAACATATTTTTGCTAGTAATAAAAAGGAATTCAACAGAAAAAAGGTGTGTGTGGGTGTGTAATCTGACACCTTTAAATATGTGTTCTACAGTATAAATCTGTCTTGTTCTAGGGCAAAGCAGTGATAGTGAAGATCTCCCTGCCCTTGACAGCTCAAGTAAATGTACCCCTGTAAAGCATATTGGTGTAACGAAGCCACAGAAGCTCAATCGATCACCTGCCAGAATGGTATCTCCTAATATCAAAGATGGGGATAAGGAGAAGCAGAGAGAGAAGAACCATCATGTTTCCCCAAGAGTGTACAAATGGACTGTCCAGCTTAGTAAGTCCTTTGTATAAATAGACACATATGCAATGGGTTTCTTTTTATTCGGTTTCTGTTCTAAATTGATTAGTAGTTAGTAAAATGGCCCCTTCCTTGTGCTAAAGGGTGGAACATGAACTTGATCACTAGAAGCAAAACACCAGACTTATTGTTCCTATTTGATTTTTTTAACTAGCTGTAATACTACAATGGTAGTATGGTTTTGGTGATGGCAGTTCCAGTACATCTGGTTGATTGGTTTTATGAATCCTGTGCTGTTAAGCAAAACGTTACTACCTCCTGCAAGCTTCCCCATGACTTCGTTGGAAGCCTTCAATAAAATTTGCGGTTATGTGGCTGTAGGACACTGGGACAATCAGAATTTTGAGGACTGGTTGGAGGTACCATTTATTCACTGCCATCATAAGCTCAGTCGCTGAATGAATAGTTGCTAAGCAAGGACCATCTGTATATGTAACAATCGCACTTTAGAGCAGTATTTAGCCTTCTGCTAAAAATCTTTTTGCTGATATTTGATTGTATAAAACAGATGAATTGGACAATATGAACAGCACAGAGAGAATCTCATTTCTACAAGAAAAACTACAGGATATCAGGAAATATTATATGTCTCTGAAGTCAGAAGTGGCGACGATTGATAGGAGAAGAAAACGATTGAAAAAGAAGGACCGAGAAGGTTAGCTTTGCTATATTCATTTGCTTGAAATGGTCTGGCCATAACTCTTACATACATCTTTTGCTCTTAGATATTGACTTACAGCTTTTCCATTGTCATTTGAGGGGTGGGGGGAGCAATTAAAATCCATAATTAAGAAAATTAAGCTTAGCTACCATATAATTCCAGGAAGAAAAGTATATATCAGGAAAATTGCAAAATAAATCTTACACAGTGGGGTCAAAGCACAAAATAGTGCTGGTTCCTTGATACATGGTGGTTCTTATTTGTTATTTAATCTTTACATTGAAATTGACTTGCACAATGTTTAGAGTTTGTTATAATTGAAGTGGCATGTAAGTTTAAATAATTAGCCTGTTCTAATGTGTGAATATTACCAAATTGTAAATCCCAGTTCTGAGATGCATTACAGCTGGTTGTTTGCAGATGTTTAAGTCTCCAACTTAAGCTAATAATTTTTTGGCATCTTTCAGACAATTTACTGGCCTGGCAGGTGATAACCTGCAATATATTGGAAACTTGACGCAAAACAAATCATCTACCCAGTTTGGGTAGATGATTTGGGGTGGGAGCAATACGTATTGCATTATAGTACCAAAGAAAATTGACGGCCATTAACATGGAAACACATTTTTTTTCTTATTTTACAGTGTCCCATACTGGAGCTTCCATGTCCTCTGGCTCTTCAGACACTGGAATGAGCCCATCCTCACCCTCCCCTCCACAGAGTGTGCTTGCTGTTGAATGCAGGTGATACTGGTCATTATCTCTGCTTCATGCAGCAAATTGTTGCCATAGACAGAAATCCGAAAATCTCACAGAAAGCACCCAGTTGGTTAGACATTGCCAAGTATATTGTGTATACTCTTCCACTGCTGGACTTGTCTGTCTCTACTCCTTTGTGCCCTTCCCTCTATTTTGTCCATGTTTTTTTAAACAACACATTTTATTGAGAATAATCTAATTGGCAACTAAAGATTTATGGGTGCACTTAAGACACCTCTGTCTTATGCTTTTTTTGGGTTTTTTTTTTTACTTTGCTATTAAACAGGAAAAGGGCACTTAATCTGATTTGAAAACACAGGTATCCAATGAAGCATTGGGCATTGTAAAAAAAAAGAAGCTTTCTTTAAGTAAAAGAGCAAGTGCACCAAGATGGCATCAAAATAAGTTAATCAGAAAAAAATTACTGCTGCACTTTTTTCACCAAGCTATATCTTAATTCTGAATGAGTCCCACTTTTATTTTTATGTTTTGGAGATGCAATTGCTTTGTACAGACCTGCCAAAGTAGGTACTCAGCATTGTGCCCAGTTTTAAATTGGACAAAATAAATTGTGAAAGGAAGCGTAGTTGACTGGAAACTACCGTCTTAATGAGTCTTCCACTTTTTATAGGATTTTTTGAGCACATGATTATGCAAATATTTTAATGTTTAATGTTTACAGTGGAATTGTGAATAGGTTTTCAGTGGACTATCTTATCCCTTGGCAAAAGTATTTTGTCTTTTTCTATGTAATTTCAGAGTTTTTATTTTGTTACAAAAGACAAAAAATAAAATATATAACAATGAAGTTATTTAACAAAATTTCTAAAGCAGATTTTTTTGTGTAAAATAAAGTATCTTGTGACTTGTTAAATATATTTATTCAGACATTGGATGTTGTATTTTTATGTATTTTTTTAAAAAAGAATAAAATTGGGGAGAAAAATTATAAGTTAGGCTCACTCATTCAATAAAAAATACTTCATTTAAGAGTTCATATACACATGGCTTTATGTATCAGCCGTGCTTGTATATGGAGTCCGTTTGTCTGTTCAATCTTTCACAGTGTACAACTATAACCTGGCACCCTTTCTTGAAAACTTTGGCAGCCCTTGTACTTCTGTTGCTTCTGAGGAACAAGTCTTGGGTTGGCCTTACAATACTTTGTCACAATTTTTCATTTGTTGCGTTGCTGAAGTGAGTTATCTGCCAAAGTTGAGATGTAAAATGACTGTTTTAGCTGTGGATTGTTCCCACAGACTGAAAACAGTTTGTAAATAACTCCAGAAACCATGTATTTAAGACGGTTCGCATAGAATTGTAAATAATGATTTTTAATCAATTTTTAAAATTCATCTTTGTACAATGAAAGGGGGAATTCTGCCTTTTTCCTTGTTAATATGATGTAGAGTTATAACAGATTCTCTAGATTGTCAGATTATTAAACATTCACAGCATCTGAAGGTCTCAAGTGGGAGACATGTAAAGGGGTCATTTACTTAAGGCTCAATGTCACCTACAGTTCCATTTTATCAATTTGTCAACCTGTGATTCCAATTCCTTCCATTTTCGCAGAGAACTAAAGAAAAACTTACTCTTGTAAATGCACTTTTTCTGTCTTTTTCTTAAGCAAGAGCTATTTCAATGTATGATACAAATTAAGCTCACTTGTGAGCATTAATAAAAGTTACATTTTTAAACTTAGGCCTTATTTTATTTTTTACAGTAGTTGATTGTATATTCACTGTCAAATCTAATTGTTACAAGATTATGTTACAGAATCATAATAGGTGAGGACTAATTGATAGCTTGGTGCTAATAGTCTCACAGAGGATAATGCAGGTAGACATCGACTTGTGACCATGAATTATGAGCTAGGGTTACATGATCAATATTAGGATGTTTGGCAATTGGCATGTATTTACAATGGCTGCAGCATAGGGGTGGGTTCCACTTACCTTCGTCCCCCTCGTAGAATTTCACTTTTGCGCATGCTCAGTAGCAGGATTCAGCCTGAAACACGGCTGAGGAGCTGATCTGCTATGCTTCAGGTGAAGAAATAAAGGTCAGTATTAACCCCCCGGGGGCAGGTGGAAGGGCTCTTTTTCAAGCTGTGGAAGAGAAGCCATCAAAAAACAGAAAAATTGATTTAAAAAATCACAAAAAAGGATGGTGGCACCCATGGACCAGCACTGACTGAATTGACTCCGTGACGCCATTGTTGCGTCACCAGCGGGTCGCTAACGGTTCAGGCAATATGGTCCAAATCGGGAGGAACCCATCTCTGCTGCAGGATCTTGGGGCTTATGGGATTGCCATTTGTGACTGACTCCCAAGGGGCTTCTGACAGGCAGAATGAGGGAAGCTGGATTTGGTTAACAACCATATGATTAGCTTAAACAACTGCAGCAAAAAAAAAGTGCTTAAATCAGCCACAACTAACTTGCATGCTTGTCTGTTCTCAATTCTAGTGGTAAATCAAGGACTACCTATATTTGTAACACTTTTACCACCATTACTTACAATCAAAGCACACAGCAAGTAGAAATAAATATAAATTTATCACTTCTATTCATTTACTCATTCTTGTTCACAACCACCCATTCATATCCAATTCAAAATCTAGTTAGCCAAGCTAGTTTCAGAAAAAATGAGGCACTTAGTTCCATCATGCTACGTACTGGGTGATGGGTTTGGCGTACTACAGTTCCCACCCATTACTGACATGACAGTCCTAAGTTTGGCATTTTTTTCAAGCCACTTGATAACTTTTCTCACATGAATCACATAGCTTTTTCTGGTCCATTTATATTATACCATTATGTCTGAAAATCATATCTTGTTTTATCACTTTAGATATCTCATTCTTTTCATTTGCTGCAAAATGGGAAATCTTCCAGAATAAATCCTGCACACAGTATTCTGTATAGGTCATACGTACTTTCATACATGCCCATCCATCATCATCATCATCGTCATCATAAATTATTAGATTTGTATGCCGCCCCTCTCCGAAGACTCATACCTTCAAACATGGCAGACAATCTATTTTTTTTAACATGCACCAAACAACTACAAATCATTGTATACGGTATACAGTATATTAAACTTAATTACTGTATCAATGTGGTAACCTCTTAGGATAGTTATTCTATCAAAATTATATAGGAATTAGGAGGGCAATTTTCAGTGGTCAGAGCTCCATTCCAAATTATTTGAGGGCTACAAAATCGGTAGACCGGTGTTTGAGCTTTTCTGCAACATTGGTTTTCTTAATTTAAGAACTATGTTACATTTTGTATCTATTTCCCATCTCAATATATATAGATAATAGTTTTCAATTTTAGTAATACTGTAATGGGTTAGAACAGTGTTTCCCAACCTTTTTTGAGCCGCGGCACATTATTCACATTTACAAAATCCTGGGGAACATTGAGCGGGGGCGGGGGTGTGTGTGTAAAAAAAAGTTTGGACAAAAAATATCTCTCTTCCTCCCTTTCGCTCTATTTTTCTCTCTCCCTCTTTCTCTCTCTCTCTCCCTTCCCTCCTCTTTCTTTCCCCTCTCTCTCCATCTCTCTTTGTTTCTCCCTTCCTTCCTCTCTTTTTTGCCCTCCTTCCCTCTCTCTGTCTTTCCCTCACCCTCCTTCCCCCCTCTTTCTCTCTCTCTCTTGCTTTCTCTCTCTTGCTGTCTTTCTCTCTTCCCCTCTCTCTCCCTCTCTCTTTCTCTCTCTTGCTATCTCTCTTTCTCTCTCTTTTGCTTTCTCTCTTTCTCTACCCCCTCTCTCTCCCTCTCTCTTGCTATCTCTCTCTCTCTCTTTTGCTTTCTCTCTTTCTCTACCCCCTCTCCCTCTCTCTCTCCCTCTCTTGCTATCTCTTTCTCTCCCCCCTCTCTCCCTCTCTCCTTCTCTCTCTCCCTCTCTTGCTATCTCTTTCTCTCTTTCTATCCCCCCTCTCTTCCTCTCTCTACCTGTCTTGCTATCTCTTTCTCTCTCTTTCTCTCCCCCCTCTCTCCCTCTCTTTCTCCCTCTCCCTCTCTTGCTATATCTTTCTCTCTCTTTCTCTCCCCCCCCTCTTCCTCTCTCTTTCTCTCTCTCCCTCTCTTGCTTTCTCTTTCTCTCCCCCCTCTCTCCCTCTCTCTTTCTCCCAGTAGCCGTGGGGCAATGGCAGGGTGATCAGCTGTGAAGCGGAGCTCCAGAACGGAGGCACAGACGGCGGTGGCTAGACGCCGTACATTTCTGGCGTTGCGCTGGGCATGGACGTGCGGCTTGAGCCTCCGTCCTGGTCCAGCCAGCAGGCAAGTGCCAGCCACGCAATTCCAGCATTTCCAGCCGCCGCCGTCGGTGCCTCTGTTCCTCTGTTCCGTAGCTCCGCCTCACAGCTGATCACCCTGACATCGCCCCACGGCTACTGGGAGAAAGAGAGAGGGAGAGGGGGGGAGAGAAAGAGAAAGCAAGAGAGGGGGAGAGAGAGAGGGACTACCCTGCCACCGCCCCACGGCATGGCTCCTGCCCGCCGCCGCCGCCGCCATCACCCTTCCACTGCGCGCCGCCCTCCCGCTGCCACTGCCCTCCCACCAAGCCCCAAAGCTCACCTGCTGACAGGGAAGCTCCAGCCGGGCGGGGCGCCGCAGCTGCTGGAAAACTTGGAAGGCGCAAAGAAGCAAGCTCAGCTTCCGGTCTCACAACTTTTTTCTCTTCGCAAAAAGTTGCGAGACCAGAAGCTGAGCTTATTTCTTCACGGCACACCTGACCATGTCTCGCGGCACACCAGTGTGCCGCGGCACACCGGTTGGGAAACACTGGGTTAGAAGACTTAATATATATAGCTTGCCTTTCTTAAACTGCAACTGCAATAATAGGCAAAACTGTCAGAATGTATTTCCTTTATGGGGAAAGGGGGCCTCTTATAATGAACAATTAAGAATTAGATTTTTCTAAATAAAGCTTAATGGAATAATTAAATTAGATCATATATACAATCGAGCAAATTTTTAGAATTTTTAAGGTTTGGTCTTAAGTCAAATTTGGAAGGTGAGAGAAAAAATCGATCCTGATTCTGAAAACTGACCTGCTCTAAGGCAAACGGGTAAAGCATATAGTTTAATTAATTACTACTTGAAATGGATACTAAAGCAAAAAATAGATAAATGTTCCTATGCTGCATGTTCCTGTCTTACATAGCATCTATTCAAGGTTAGCAATTTGAGTTCCTTCAATTAAGCAAAATCATCTATTGGGATTCTGGAATGAGTTTCCTCCTAAAATCCAGAGGACACTTATTTCTGCTCAGAAAACAGTGAAGACCTGAATGCCTCATGTAGGCCTTAGACAATTACATCTGCATTGTCATTTTTTGATTATAATTTCTTGTGAGCTGCCCAATATCAATGCGAATTGGGCAGTATACAAGTTAAATAATAATAAATTCAAACAGACAAGCACCTGCCATAACATTCTTAAAAATTTGTAACCTAGAAGATCCAGCTTGGCAAGATGGAATCCCATCAATTTACTGATATGAGATGAAGGAAACAAAGACTGGTACACCAACCTTGGCAGTTGTTTTGTAAATACACGTGTCCCTTGTGCAACCTTGTAGAGCGTGAATAAGCTCTGAAAGTTTTAAATAAACAATAACCCCTAAAATGTGGAAAGTTTGATTTACGTTCCTGTGGATAATTTCAGGGAATTATTTCACATGATTTTAGTTTATAATTTTAAATTAAGACACATTCACTTTTTCTACATCCAAGTACCAGTATCTATAATCTATCAACCTTTACAATTATAAACTTGCATGCAAAGGTGATAAAAATGACCTGCCTTGCAACAATGGATTGTTAGCAAGTATAGGCAGTTAACATTTGAATTAGTTTTTTTTTTCAAATGAAGAGAATGTTCAAGAGAATGTTGAGCAATTGAATTAGATTCTTTTAAATTTTGTTTATAAATTTCTAGCTCTACTATATCACCATTTTAAAATTTGATATTATATTTTCCTAATTCTGTTCATATGTAGAGAAGCTTGTTTTTGTTAAATCAACTACTACAATAAAATTTCACCAGCATAGTAAAATAACAAGTATCTAGATTTACTTCAGTTAAGTAGCTCTTCTTTCAGGGGCTTTTTAAAGGAGTTCTGTTCCGTAATAACTGAATTGCCCACATTCCTGATGTATGAGACCACAAAAACTTGGGCTGTAAACATAAAAAATGGAAAATTTGTCAAGTAGATACAGTACATAGAATCTATTTAGATCAGAGTCCTCGTTTTAAACACTGTAAGGTTATTCGATACATTTCCTATTGCTGTTGGTCATTTTCTGCCAAAATAAAATGTACCACTTCTGATCCTCAAAACTTTAAATTAAGTGAGATGAAACGTTTACAAACACCATCTTGAAAAAAACCTCAGTGAATGAAGATCCATTCAAAGCTGATTACTAAAGACTCTGATCAAGCAGTAGTTTAGATTAACTTTTAAATTAATTGGATTATGATGTTGCATTGTTCTTTTTAATATGCTGTAAACCGCCCTAAGTCCTCGGAGAGGGGAGGCATATAAATCCAAATAAATAAATAAAGATAGATAGAAATATATATATACTTTGTGTAGGGGATGAGAGTAGCTGATAACCTAAAAAAATATAACCAAAAACCAAACACTGCCGAGGCTTGACAGAATCCAGGAAAAGAAGGGAAAAGACGCCGAAAAAAGAGACAAGCTAAGGATTGTTGCTGAGAGAAATTGAGGGACAAAACAGATCGGGCCCACTGTTTGGCAACTAACCACGTGTGTGTGTGTGTGTGTGTGAGTGAGAGAGAGAGAGTCCTATGACAATCATTAAGAGTTGTACGCCATGATTCTTGACAAATGTATATTTTCTTTTACGTTCCAAAGACAAATTCCTTGTGTGTCCAATCACACGTGCTAATAAAGAATTCTATGTATTCTATTCTGTTTATTGCTTATATTCCGTCTGACCAAGCTCTCCAGTAATCACAGCCCCCTGGCTGCTTCGGGGAGGGAGGGAAGGCCACGCCAGGCAGTTCTGCATTGAGAAGCGCATTGAGAAGCTTCCCTCTCTTCCTTCCTCAGGCCGCTCCGGCAGTCGGGAGAAAAGGAGGAGGGAGGGAGGGAGGCTGCCCTGCCATGGCTTGCTGGTCGCGGAGCGCCCTGCTGTGGCTGCTGGCGGGCGCCTGCGGCCTGGCTTTGCTGGGCTATTGCGTCTACTTCGACCGAAAGCGGCGGAACGCCGAAGGATTCAAAGAGAGGCTGAGAGAAAGTAAGTCCCCGCTGTCTTTTTTCCCCGCCTTAAGAAGAAGGCGTGGCCGGGGAGGCCCTTGCTCCGAATGGCGGGGCAGCGAGAAAAACACCCTGGGTCGTCCGAAAGGGGACAGCCAGGGACCCGCGTGCTTTTGCGGACCCTTTTTTAAAGCGGGAGGAGGCAGCCCTACGCTTTCTATTCGCCTGGCCGGAATTTCCCCACCCCGGTGCGGGGCAGGACGGATGATTTGGAGGGCGGGGCAGGGCGAGGGAGGGTGGAGGCACCTTAAACGCTTTTTTCTTTTATTTTTTTACTAGTGTCATGTACAGTATATGAATATTATTATATCTAATGTTTCTTCTTATTTTTATTTGTTACTAGTATCATGTATATTAATATTATATCTAATACAGTATTTATTTTTTTCTTGTTACTAGTATCATGTATATTAATATTATTATATCTAATGTTTCTTCTGATTTTTATTTGTTACTAGTATCATGTATATGAATATTATTATATCTAATGTTTCTTATTTGTTGCTTGTTAGTATCATGTATATGAATAGTATTGTATCTAATGTTTCTTATTTTTTGCTTGTTACTAGTATCATGTACTGTATATTAATATTATATCTAATGTTTCTTCTTATTTTTATTTGTTACTAGTATCATGTATATGAATATTATATCTTTACATACCTCTAATATGTACTTGACAAAACAAACAAACAAACAAACAAATAAATAAGAGATATTTAGGGGTGGTGGAGGGGGAGCTGAATTGTGGTTGAGCACCTCCAAAAGGTGAGTAAGGAAAAAAGGGTGAAATTAGCGCTATAAACTCAACTCTTTTTGTCTATGGACACTGTCAGTCATCCAGGTCATGGTTGTCCCAAAGTTTTATTTATTATTTTGTTTATTTATTTGTCAAAACGTGTATACAAAATAGGTATGGTATATAAATATAAACAAAAAGAAAATAGGTATAGGTAAATTTGGACAATAGGACAGGAACAGTAGGCGCGATGGCACGTTTATGAATGCCTGGTGATGGGTTCTTACGGGCATACAGTGATCCCTCGATTAGTGCGGTCTCGATTAGTGCAAAACGCTATACCACGGTTTTTCAAAAAATAATACATTTAAAAATAGTCCGCGTTTTTTTTTTCTACACCATGGTTTTTCCCGCCCGATGACGTCATACGTCATCACCAAACTGACGTCGGCCATTGCTGATTGGCCGAAATCTCGGCCAATCAGCTTTGCAATCGCAAAAAAAAGCTTTGGAACTGTTGGAACTGTTGGAACTTGTTAAGACTTGTTGGAAGATGGCTCCTAAACGTTGCACGCGGAGCGGAGGTGGCGACGCTAAAAAGAGCAGGAGGATACTCACAATTAAGGAGAAAATTGAAGTTTTGGACATGCTGAAAGAGGGACGCTCTTATGCAGATGTTGGTCGGCATTATGGGATCAATGAATCGAGTGTGCGATCCATTCGGAAAGACGAAAAGAAGATAAGGCAAACTTCTCTGATGACATTCAACAAGGCTGCAAAAAGAATGGTGACGCCTAGAAACAAACGCCTTATGAAGATGGAAGCTGCTTTGTCCATGTGGGTACAAGACTGCCGCAAAAAGAGCATTGCTTTGGATACCAACACCATAAGGACAAAGGCACAGCAACTGTACAACCGTCTTGCAAACACAGAAGGAGGCGATGCAGATGAGGGAAACGCAGGTGAGGGCTGGGGTTTTTTATTCTGTCATTATTTAAGTGCTTTTTAAGAAAGGAAGGAGGGAGGGAAGGAAGGAAGGGGGGAAGGAAGGAGGGAGGGAAGGAAGGAAGGGAAGGAAGGAGGGAAGGAAGGAGGGATGGAGGGAAGGAGGGAGGGGAGGGAAGGAAGGAGGGAGGAAAGGAAGGAGGGAGGGAGGGAAGGAGGCGGGCATCTTGTCTGAAGAACATTCAGAATGCCTTAATGGATATGAAGTCACAGACAATGAATGCCTGCTGGAAGAAATTGTGGCCAGAAGTGGTGCATGATTACAAGGGATTTGCTCCCGAAGAAATTCAAGATGCTGCAGTCCAGAACTCTGTGAAGCTGGCACAGGCACTGGGTGGAGAAGGCTTTGTTGACATGACACCAGAGGAAGTCAATGGTTTGCTTGATGAGCATGGCCTACCGCTGACAGACAAAGATCTGGAGGAGCTGACCAGGTCAGCGAGTGAAGAAGAGGAGGAGGAAGCGGAAGCTGAACAAGCTGAGGAAGAAGAAGATGTTGGCCTAACGCTTGAGCGGCTTGCAGAACTGAACAGAGCTGCTGCACATGTACAACGCATGGTGGAACTTTGGGATCCCAACATGACTCGCTCTATATAGTTTAAGGCCTCCCTTGACAACACCTTTGCACCATACAGAGCCATGTTAGCCCAGAAAAAGAAACTGCGCCAACAACTGCCCATAACTATGTTTGTCATGAAAACCAAGAGGTCTGTCACACCATCACCTGCAGCGTCCATTGTAGAAATGGTGATAGAAGAAGATCCCGAGTTATCCTAGTTATGCTAACCCCCCCCCCAAAATGTAAAAATGTAAATAAATATTGTTATCATTTCTAACTATCAGGATGACTAAGTGTCTTATTCAATGTGTACAGTACAGGTACAGGTAGAGGTACAGTACAGTACAGTAATTAAGGGGATGGGAAATGGTAATTTGTGGGTTAAAAGTGTTGGGACTGAGTGGCATACGGAAGAATGAATGAATGACTGGGTGAATGAAATTCAAACACAGGTGAGGGCTGGGGTTTTTTATTCTGTCATTGTTTAAGTGCTTTTTAAGAAAGGAGGGAGGGAAGGAGGGAGGGAAGGAAGGAGGGAGGGAGGGAAGGAGGGAGGGAAGGAGGGAGGGAAGGAGGGAGGGAGGGAAGGAGGGAGGGAGGGAGGGAAGGAAGGAGGGAAGGAGGGAGGGAAGGAGGGAGGGAAGGAGGGAGGGAGGGAAGGAGGGAGGGAAGGAGGGAGGGAAGGAAGGAGGGAGGGAAGGAAGGATGGAGGGAGGGAAGGAGGTGGGCATTCTAAACGCCGAGAAGCTGTTGCCGCCAGCGCTGCTGCAAGAGGACTCGTGCCCCAAGAAAGCCGGTGAGAGGGGCGAATCGGGCGGACGGGGGGTAGCGGCGAGGAGGCTGGAGGTGCTGGGTGGGTGGCCGACATTAAAAACAACCATTGCCAGCCTCCGCACTTTCGTCGCTCCCCGGCTCCACCATCTGCGCATGTGCGGCCATGGAAAAAGGGCGCGCATGCGCAGATGGTGTTTTTACTTCCGCACCACTATACCGCGGAAAATCGATTAGTGCGGGAGGTGTTGGAACGTAACCCCCGCACTAATCGAGGGATCACTGTAGTTCCCTCTAAGCTGAGCAGTGAGCAATTGCTCACTTAAAAATCATCATCAACTCAGAGTTTTCCAAACCTGCCCAGAAGCCGAGAGGGAAAGAGTGAGAGGGAAGGAGAGAGTTGCCCTATTATGAGCTCACTGTTATAGACACACAGTACAGTATTTTATTTTGAAATTCTCTGAGGCAAAACAGGGTGGGTTTATTTGTTTGTTTATTATTTCTGTGCCGCCCAGTCCCGAAGGGACTGCCGCTGAGACACTATACTTTTCCGCCCACCACCCCAAAAAATTAGATTGGACACTGCTTACGGGTACGGTCAGGTACGCAGAACCAGTAGAATTTTTTTTTCTTTTTTTCTCTTCCGGGCTCTGGATGTTTTTCTATTGCAGTAAATGAGGTTGAATGTATATAATTTTAGAAGAGATGTGCGTGCATGTCTATGTGTACATACACATATTTTATATATAGTAGATTATGTTTTTGTGTGCCTGTGTGTAATATGTATATAGCCATATGGCATATATACATAGAGTATATTTTGGATGTTCAGTAATAGTAAATAGATAGGGAAATTGTATCTCTTTGAGGCGAGGCGAGGCCAGGTATCTAACCCAAACTCTTGACCTGAGTGACGTCAATTTGGCCACCTTTAAGCCAGTCACATGACCTTTAAGTCACCCTCCAGTCACATGATCGCTAAGCCATTTCCACCTGGTCACATGGCCAGCAAGCTCCCCCCACAAATAAGCCACACCCACAGTGTGGTAGTAAAAAAAATTGCAGCCCCTCACTGTGCACGCCCCTTAACGACCTAAGGTAAAAAAATTTACCTTAATATGTATAATTACCATTAGATTAAAAAAAAACCTATTTGCATGAACACAGTTTAACTTGCAGTAACAATTATAGCCTTTGTATGAATAAATTTATTCTTTGTAAACAGTATATTTGGTAAGTTTTTACTTTACTTTCTATGCACAATTTGTATGACTTTTAAGGGTATCCTGTAGCTTTAAAAGTTGACGTGATAGACAAAAACTGGTTATTTTTGGATCCAGAGGCGAAAAGTTAGTTGAAAACAAATCACTGATTTAAGACAGCGAAATTGCTGTTCCCCAGTGCTATTTATTGGCAACTCTCTGTACATCCATCCACTTGCAATCTGACAGCTAGCCCTTTTATAGGGAGTTGTCAGATGCATTAACCAATATGCGGAGAGGGGCGGCATACAAATCTAATTAATAATAATAATAATAATAATAATAATAATAATAATAATAATAATAATAGCGGTTGAGCATTTTCCTGCTCAAAAGCTGACCTGGGTGAAACCATGATCAACTCTCAGTACACAACATTAACCTTTGCAGACTAGCAGTTAGGAAAGAAAGCAAGATTTTAATTGATTTAAATATTTTCATAGCTCTAACTTATTAAAAGTTGGTCACTAAATATTTCATATTATTCTTACAGAAAGAAGAAAAGACAAAAAAACAAAAGAACACGAAACAGAGGTGAAAAGTAGTCTTTGGAGATTCTTGGATAACCTAGTATTAAAATACAAAGATTATATATTTTAATTCAACAAGAATATTGTAATAGTAGCCATAATTAAATGTCAGAACTCAACTCTTATTTCTATTCTAATTTAAAAAGGCAGCAATAAATTAAGTACCTCCTAAGTAGAGGCCAAGTGACAGCTGGAACAGAGCTGATTTTGATGCCTAAACATCCATTATTGACTTTGTGCACACATTTTACTTTTAACATTCTTCCCTGTAGTTGATGGGGAGAATTGGATTTAATGTAGTCATGTTTAAGTTGTAGTAGTGTTTTAAAAATGTGAGGTCAGAATTGTTAGCCGTAAATATTTTTAAATATACTGTAGCTGATTTGAGTTTATTTCATAGAATTTTACTAGCACTTTAAGAATATTAGCATAGCGTGGAGTAATTTAAATATCTACAGTATTTAAAATATAGGCAAAACAATGATAAACATGATCCTAAGTTAGTTTATCAAGGATGGGTGATATAGAAATGTGATAGTCAGACTGAATTACATGCAATTAATGAATATTCATTAATTGTATGTAGCAGTCTATAACTAAGGAGAAATTTCCTGACAGAACAATTAATCAGTGGAACAACTTGTCTCCAGAAGTTGTGAATGCTCCAATGCTGGAAGAGATTGGACAGCCATTTGTCTGAAATATTATATATGATTTCCTGCCTAAGCAGGGGGTTGGACTTGAAGACCTCCAAAGTCCCTTCCAACTCTTGTTATTCTATTCTAATATCAGGATAGCTGATTCCCCCTATTCAAAATTAATAACAGTTCTGCCTTAGTCTCTCTATCCAGACAGGAAAATTATCCAGATATTGAAGAATTACTGTACTGATCCTAATATTTTTCAGACCTGGCATGCTGTTGAGGATGCAGTTCAGAAATTGCAACTGGCCCTAAGTTAGTAAATCTCAGGAGAAGGGCAGCATAGAAATCAATCAATCAATCAATCAATCAATCAATCAATCAATCAATCAAACAAAAATAAATAAATAAATAAATATAAATATGTTACCTAGCTGGCAAATAGCATTTTTAGGAGTTGCCATATCTTAGTTTGCCAGTTGTTTTTGAACCTAATCATGGTTTCAGCCCAAATTACTTCCAGGAGGTATTTATTAATGCTAGTCACCTCATCCTCCTAGGCCCTCAATGGGTTCCCTTCTGCTGATCCTGCCAGACATATCTTTATGATAAATGTTCTTTTTCTATATTTCTATATTAGGTTCTATATTGTGGGGTAAATGTTGAGGCTGCCTCCCTGCTTTAGAAGAGGCCTAAATATATATTTATACTGAGGCTTTTTAGAATTGTAACACTTTATAGTTCTTAGCATTCAATTTGAATTTTGGAATGGGTGGCACTGAAAGAGGAACTGGGAAAAGATACTGTATGTATTCATCTCCATATCTATGATACAAATGGAACTACATGAATGTGTTTGTATAGATCTTCAAGTTTTAAGAGAGTCATACTGTTAAATGTAAAAATACTAATCCAGTACAGTGATCCCTCGATTTTCGCGGGTTCAAACTTCGCGAAACGGCTATACCACGGTTTTTCAAAAAATATTAATTAAAAAAATACTCCGCGGTTTTTTTTCTATACCACGGTTTTTCCCACCCGATGACGTCATCACCAAGAGTCACTTCTCTCTTTCTTTCCTGTCATTCTCTGCTTCAATCATTTTCTCATTTCTTTTTTTCTCCCTTTTTCTATCATTTTTTTCTATCTTCCACTCTCCCCCCTCTTGCTCTCTTTCTCTTTCTCCCTCTCTCTCTCCCTCTCTGTGAGAACGCCTGCCCCACCTCTCCTGCAGCCCCCTCGCTGATAGCTGGGACGAAAGTGCTCTCAGCTAAGGGACTGTGAGAGGGGCGAGGCAGGCATTCTCAAAGCGCTCAGAGCGGCTACCCGCCAAATGAGGAGGATGAGAAGCCGTAGCCGCCGGCGCTGCTGCAGGAGGACTCGTGTCCCAAGAAAGCGGTGAGAGGGGTGGATCGGGCGGGCGGTAGCGGCGAGGGGGCCGGAGGCGCTGGGGGGGGGGGCGGGGGCAGCCGACATTCAAAACAATCTTTGCTGGCCTCCGCACTTTCGTCGCTCCCCGCCCCCAACTTCAAGCCCTGCTCCTTGCGCTGCCTTGAAAAAGGGTGCATGGGGGAAGTTTTTGGCTGTCCATAGCCAAAAATGGTGCTTTTACTTCCGCACCGCTATTTCGCGGAAATTCGACTTTCGTGGGCGGTCTTGGAATGCAACCCCCGCGAAAATTGAGGGAACACTGTAATTGAAACAATAATATAACAATAATAACATGCCCTTTAAATGTCAGGATAGGTAGACCATGACTTATGACAGTTAAGCCCAAAATTTCTATTACTAAACAGTTGTTAAATGAAACTCACTCCATTTTACATCATAATTTGCCTTAGTGAAATGAATCACAGCAGTTGCTAAATTGCTAATTGTTTAGTGAATTTGGCTTTCCAATTGTCTTTGCTTGTCAGGTCACAAAAGATGATCACATGATATCAGGACTCTGCAACTGTCATAAATATATGCTGGTTGCCAAGTAGTTGACTTTTCATTATGCGAATACAAATGGTCACAAGTCACTTTTTCCAGTACCGTTGTAACTTCAGTCACTAAATGAATGATTTGTAGGTCGAGGACTAGCTGTAGTTATGAAATAACCATAGAAGCTGATGCTTTCCTGAAACCGATGCGCATCTTCATAAGTTGTAATTGTAAAGCCTTCACAAGATCTATTTGCACAACTGGAAATTTAATTCTAGATTTTTAAAAAACTGTTATTAACTCAGATTAATTTACTGATTTCCATTTCTTTTCTTTCTTTTTTTTAAAAAACCTTAGTTACACAAGCTAAAAGAATCTGAAGATATACAGCAGTTTTTTCTGCAGGAGATACAGCTAGGGGAACTTTGGTTGGCAAGAGGTAAAGTTGAAAGAAAGAAATATTTAACTTTGAAGATAGTAAAAAATACCCATTTTAATGAAGCATGGTTTGGGAACATGGCAAGGAGCTGAATCAAATGTTTGTGTTTCTGGAAATAACAGCGATGAATAAAGGTGGTATTCTTCCACCTGATGTTCCTCCAATGTCGGTTAAAACAAAATGTGGAAGCTAGTTCAGGCATCAGAGTCTGAGACCTTTAAACTGTTTCCCACTGACATTCAGCATTGGCTATGATCCCTGGCACTGTTGAAAATACACCCAGCAATATTTGGTGCCAATTTGATGTAGTGATTAAGGGAACAGATTAGAAATTGGGAAACTGTACATTTTAGTACAGGAGTCTCCAATCTTGGCAACTTTAAGACTTGTGGACTTCAACTCCCAGAGCTCCCAGAATTCTGGGGGTTGAAGTCCACAAGTCTTAAAAGTTGCCAATGTTGGAGACCCCTGTATCTAATCCTATTTTAAGCACAAAGGCGGCTGGATAACTTTGAGCCAGTCACTCTCTCAGCCCTAAGAAGCAGGCAATGGCAATTGCAAAAATGTTGTGAAGGAAATTAGAGACCTAATTGCCAGGAATCAACAGTGACTTGAAAGCACAATAAATAAAAAAAATTAAATTAGAGAGCTTATTTCAGTTTTAGCTAACCACAGAATTTCCATGTGCCCATGTCACAACCCTGACTATCACTGTTTTGCTTTGAAAGTGGCTTACATTATCGGTTACAACTCTGACTTCACTCACAGGACAAAAATGATTCCAAATACTTCTGTTCATATAAATTTGAATGCCCCTTATAGTAATTATAAACAGAAAATACTTGTGATATAAAAACCTTTACATCAGGACAATTGCTGAATTACAGAATAATCTCGATTGTTTTATTTGGCATATTTTACAACACAAGTCCTATCATTATAGAAATAATTCCCAAGGCAAAATGCTCTAGAATTTTTAAATATGGTGGAACAATAAAGAGATATAGTTTTATGCCTTCTTCTGCCTAGTTAATAGTTACACTGGTCTTCTATAACCTCGATTTTTAAAAATAAATCATATGGGTCCTGAATTTATATATTTACTGTGGAAAAAAAATCTATGGCGGGCATGTCGGTGATTATTATTTTGGAAACTCATAGTACATTTTTGTAGTTTTATATACTTGCAGGGAGTTTTTCTTTTGGCTAATTACTTTTAAGGTAAAGGCTGCTGGCAAAGGTGATGTAGTTGCTGTGCATTTAGTAAGATTCTACATTTAGGCAAGAAAAACAAAATGCACAGGTAGTTTATGTGGTACTTTGTTCAACAGTAGTAATTGTGAGAGAGACATTGGAGTCCTAGTTGACAGCCATTTAACATGAGCCAGCAGTGTGCAGCAGCTGCCAAACAAAGCCAACATAGTTTTAGGCTGCATTAACAGGGATAGAATCAAGATGACATGAAGTGTTAATACCACTTTGTAATGCCTTGGTAAGGCCACACTTGGAATACTGCATTCAGTTTTGGTCGCCACAATGCAAAAAGGATGTTGAGACTCTAGAAAGAGTGCAGAGAAGAGCAACAAAGATGATTAGGGGACTGGAGGCTAAAACATGAAGAACAGTAGTAGGAACTTGGTATGTCTAGTTTAATGAAAAGAAGGACTATGGGAGGCACGATAGCAATCTTCCAATATCTCAGGGCTGCCACAAGGAAGAGGGAGTCGAACTATTCTCCAAAGCATCTGAGGGTAGAACAAGAAGCAATGAATGGAAACTAATCAAGGAGAGAAGCAACTTAGAACTAAGAAGAAATGTCTTGAGTTAGAAGAATTAATTTGTGGAACAACTTGCCTCCAGAAGTTGTGAATGCTCCAACACTGGAAATTTTTTTAAATGATGTTGGATAACCATTTGTCTGAAGTGCTGTAGGGTTTCCTGCCTAAGCAGGGGCTTGGACTAGAAGACCTCCAAGGTCTCTTCCAACTCTGTTATTATATTACATTATTTTACTCACCTTTGCTTCAATTGCTGTAGCAGTTAGTATAATTTTATCACATTGCAGCATAGTGGACAGCAGAAGGTAAAATCAATGTTTAGGGTTAGATAAAGAAGGCAAATTGTAGGTGCATATAATATAAATATTGAACTGGTTTTAAGAATGATGGATTGAATTTTAGGAATATGAATTAATTACAGGACAGCAGAAGAAGAGTGTTGAGCACCTCATCAATGCCATTTCTGTGTGCGCACAGCCAAACCAGCTAATGCAAGTCTTGGAGCAAACGCTACCTCCGCAAGTATTTGAAATGCTTGTGCGCAATATCCCATACACTATGCAAGTAGGTACATTTGAAACTTAAAATATTAATTAATGCAGTAGAATTATTTTCAAAACCTCTGCTGTTCAAAAGCAGAGCAGCACTGTTCATGGCTCATAAAAGGTCCTAATATAACCTGCAAAATTTAGAATTCATCAATTCCAAAATCAAACACACAACTACTGGTAGCAGCTAAGCTTTTCAAAAAGTAATAATCAACAAGAAGGTATTTCTATGCAACAGTATAAAGTATTGGGTCTTTTCCTGGGAAAAGGAAATTGTTTCAGGCCTATTTTTTTGTAGAGTAGCAAAATTTCAATGCTAACTTTATTTTTCTGGGCAAAAGATGAATTTAATCTATCTCATGCTTTTAAAAGATAGCAATACATTTAATTTCACTTAAATTAATATTCCCGTCGCAGTTATCAGGCTCACACAACGAGCTAGGCCTGGGATAGGCAAAGTTGGCTCTTCTATGACATGGACTTCAAACCCCAGAATTTCGGAGCTAGCATGATTGGCTCAGGAATTCTGGGAGTTGAAGTCCACACATAATAGAAGAACCAACTCTGCCTACCCGAGCTAGGCTAAGCAAAAGTGGAACATTGTATTTAGAGTGAAGACTGAGCTACTATTTTATGTTGTATGAACCAGTGCATCCTATTAAATGACAGATCTATTTAATTTACTTAGGTATAGTATGTGAATGCATTTGTTAACCTGATGGGTAGCATGTTATATCAACTAAACCACATTGTTTCCAGTGATCTAACATCTAAGTTGGTCCATAAATAACTTTTTGTTATTCTTGAACATCATATGCCTCTAAGTTATTCCCTAGACCAGGACTATCAAATTCCCACCATGTGGGCTGGATGTATCGTGTGTTGCCCATGCCCACACATGGTTTAACAAAGGGGGAAAAAGTCGACCTGAGTTTGACACCCCTGCCCTAGAGCAGGGTTTGGCAAAGTTGTCTCTTCTATGACTTAGGGACTTCAACTCCCAGAATTCCTGAGCTAATCATGCCAGCTCAGGAATTTTGGGAGTTGAAGTCTACATGTCATAGAAGAGCCAAATTTGTCTACCCCTGCCCTAGACCATCGAAAATAGTCTCTTTAAGTAAGTTAGAATGTTGAATTCAGAGGAAAAATAAGACCTGCAACCGTGCAGTGAAAATAGGAGATAAAATTTGTTATCTAAAAATATATCTTTTTAGAATATAGTTTTTGGAAAATCAAACAATTTGATATTACTCTATTTCTCCCCACTTACTAGCGATTTGAGACAGCAGTGAACCAGCTGAATGCTGGAGATGAGTGAAAATGCAGCGTTGCACAAGGCTTTTCTTAAGAGAGTACCTAATGGCCATTGAGAATTCCAAAAAAACTTCTCAAAAGCAACAGCAATTCTTATCTCTTTTACTTTGATTAAATAAAAAATAAAGCTTGTTTTAGACACCTTTACATATAATTTTGGACAACATATTTTTCTTTTAAAATGAATAATCACTGTATTAGAAACAATAAAAAATAAAATGTGTTTTCATTCCTTATCTGTAACGGATTAACACGTAGAACCAACCCATCTTTCCAGAAAAGATGGTGTCAACATTATTCCTGCATTACAGTTAAAGACAATCTTGAAAAAAAGCTCCATAAACTCCATGGCTGTTCAATCCAACTGCAGACCAAGTATTTTGAGACAACTGACTCATTATTTAAGAAGTCCCATTTTGAGCTGGTGGTGGGTGCTGCTGGAACAGCACTAGACACCAGGCATCCTCCCATGTAGTGTAGGCAATGGTGGCACTCCTTCATGTGGGACAATCTGCTGTTTTCTAGCGGGGCTGGCTGAGAAGTCCTGCTTTGGCAGCCAATGCTTCGTTCTGCTGAATATGATACTCCTGAAATCTCATAGATATCCTCTGGGTCATTTTTAAATACTTCTGTAAACAGTGTTCTGAACAAGTTATCTGTATAAGGAAAAAACCCAGGAGGAATCTACTTGTCATTCAGTTTTTTAATATGCAAAGTATTTTAAAATGCTCTTTTTTACACACACATATACATGCATTACTTCTCATAAACTCTCATCCCAGGGCATCTGATACTACATTTAAATATCTATAGAAACTACATTCATAAAACCTTAGATACAAACAGAGGCAAGTACTCAAACCTTGCTCAAGACTTCCCTTTTGATCTTGCTGTAACAATTTAACACTGTCAGTGTTTTCAAAACAAATTATGAAAATTGGGGCATTAGATTCTCTTAATTTTGAACTTTTAGCTTTTAAGTAACATTAGAAAGTAATTGCGTATATCATTAAAAAAAAATCTATTCCAATACCAAAATAAATGGGAGATTTGGATAAGTCACTGTGTCTATCTCTGTTACTAGCAGACTGGATTCTGGGAAGTGAAGTCCACAAGTCATAGAAGAGCCAATTTATTTATTTATTTGTTTGTTTATTTATTTATTTATCAATCAGATTTGTATGCCGCCCCTCTCCGCAGACTCGGGGCGGCTCACAGCAATAATAGTACAATGTAAACAAATCTAATATTTAAGTTTAAGTTAATTTAAAACCCCAATTTAAAAACCAATCATACATACTAGCATACCATGCATAAATGTTATAAGCCTAGGGGGAGGGAACGTCTCAATTCCCCCATGCCTGATGACAGAGGTGGGTTTTAAGGAGCTTACGAAAGGCTAGGAGGGTGGGGGCAACTCTGATATCTAGGGGGAGTTGGTTCGAAAGGGTCGGGGCCGCCACAGAGAAGGCTCTTCCCTGGGTCCCGCCAAATGACATTGTTTAGTTGACGGGACCCAGAGAAGGCCAACTCTGTGGGACCTAACTGGTTGCTGGGATTCGTGCGGCAGAAGGCGGTCCCGGAGATATTCTGGTCCGGTGCCATGAAGGGCTTTATAGGTCATAACCAACACTTTGAATTGTGACCGGAAATTGATCGGCAACCAATGTTGCCTACCCCTGCGCTAGACTCCTAATATGTAATATTCCATGCTGATGCCTAAACTAAGCAATTCCATGGCTGAAGGGGTAAGAGGTATTGATATAATTTATAAGTCGTACGATATATGTTTTGCCCAATGAAAGCAAGCCCTTGGTGACTCAATGTCATGGAATTTGTTCCCTTCTACTTTGATTCACTGTAAGTTGTAAGAGAAATATCTGTAACATAATGAATTTTCATTAATAAACTGTTGCTATTAACTGTAATTATCATGTTCTGTGTATACCCTCTCTAATATATGACCTGCAAATTTTAAATTAGCTGTCAAACCCATCATTTCCTAGAAATAACTTATCTTGCCTGAATTGTAAAATTGGAATTGAATTAGTAATTGGATTCTGGATTAGGGTAAATATCAATTTGATCCAACAAGGATCTTTTTACATTTGTTGCTCTAATTAAAGTCTGATTATTGTTGGTGTTTCAGCACTAATTCATTTATCTTTCATCATACTGCAGTTTTCTAGCTGGTATTAACTTCTTACCCATTACAATCCAAAATAAATAAAATAAATCACATACTTCTTCTGGCTTCACTTCTCGGCTAGTGAAATCTTTCACACAATCTAGGAAGCAGGTTTCTGTTAGTTTGTTGTATGTTCCAAGAAATTCCTTAAACTGTGAATAAATAAAAAGATATTCAGACTTGATTGTGTCGGTTCTTCACATGAAATAAATATGGACAGATTGAGAACAAGTAACTCATAAAAATAAGGATACTTGGGTAGTACTAAATATGTTCTTGTTTTAAATTGATGAATACATTTGGTACAGATATTAATCTTAGCTTTCTTTCTAGGGATGGCTATTCAAGTGTCAAATTAGGTGGTAATACAAATACAGTGGTACCTCGGTATTCGACCATAATCCGTTCCAAAAGTGTGGTCGAGAACCGATTTGGTCGAGTACCGAATTAATTTATCCCATAGGAAATAATGGAAATGGGTTTACAGTGATCCCCCGGGTATTGCGATCCCGAGCATTGCGAAACGGCTATATGGCGATTTTTCAACCCGGAAGTAAAAACACCATCTGCGCATGCGCGCCCTTTTTTCTATGGGCACGCATGCGTAGATGGCGCCGGGCAGATCAGCTGCTGGGCGGCTTCCCTGGGTCTTCCCCCTCTTGCTGGCGGGAGGGCGAGCGGCGGGCATCAGCGAGGAGTTTCCCCACCGCCCACGCACACTCCTCGCTGCCGCTTGCCCGCCCTTCGCCCGCCCACGCCGTTCATTCTCGCCGCTTCCCAGATGAGTCCTGAAGCGAATTGGCTTCAGGACTCAGCTGGGAAGCGGCGCGAGCGAGCGGCGTGGGCGGGCGAAGGGCAGCGAGGAGTTTGCGTGGGCGGTGGGGAAACCCCAGCGCCGCTTCCCAGCTGAGTCCCCTTCCCAGGAACCCCAATCTTCGGCTCCTCGCTAGCGCTGCGGAAGTAAAAACACCATCTGCGCATGCGCAGATGGTGTTTTTACTTCCGCAGCGCTACTTCGCGAAAAACCGATCATTGCGGGGGGTCCTGGAACGGAACCCTCGCAATGATCGGGGGATCACTGTAATTGGTTTCCAGCCCCTATTTCCTTTATTTCCTATGGGATAAAGATATGAGGTCTAAGCACTCCAAGCTGTAGTTAGGGTGGGGGCAGTTTTGGGGGGGAGCTCCTTTCCTCAGTGGTTTGTCTTCCCTTTAAGCAGTTACACCAACTTCCTCTTTCCCGAGAGTAGCGACGGCAGCAGAGGCTTTCCTTAGAGCAGCAGCAGCGCCGGGAACGTGAGATGATAAAGGGAAGCCTCTGACGTTCCCGGTGCTGCTACTGCTCTAAGGAAAGCCTCTGCTGCCGTCGCTACTCTCGGGAAAGAGAAAGTTGGTGTAACTGCTTAAAGGAAAGGAGCCCCCCCAAAACTGACGGTATTGCAGCCGCCCCACCCTTCCGCTCCAAGCTGTAGGGAGTGGGGGGGCGGCTGCAATACCGTCAGTTTCGGGGGGGCTCCTTTCCTCAGTGGTTCGTCTTCCCTTTAAGCAGTTACACCAACTTTCTCTTTCCCGAGAGTAGCGACGGCAGCAGAGGCTTTCCTTAGAGCAGCAGCAGCGCCGGGAACGTGAGATGAGAAAGGGAAGCCTCTGACGTTCCTGGTGCTGCTACTGCTCTAAGGAAAGCCTCTGCTGCCGTCGCTACTCTCGGGAAAGAGAAAGTTGGTGTAACTGCTTAAAGGAAAGGAGCTCCCCCGAAACTGCCGGTATTGCAGCCGCCCCCCCACTCCCTACAGCTTGGAGCACGACTGGGAGGCTGTTTAGTGGGCGGCCAGAATGGGCGTGTCGGATTCCGACTCCCATTCCTTCTCACCCCGTCCCCTCATTTCCGATAATAAACAAAATTTTCTGTGGCTGTTCGGTATCCGAATTTTTGTTCAGATACCGAAGCAAATTTTTGCCGAAAATTTTGTTCGGTATCCGAAATGTACGAGAAAGGAAGCGTTCGAGTACCGAGGTACCACTGTATTCAAAAGCACCAAACACATTCAAAAATGATACCGGTAACCATATTTACCTGCTTGATCTGATCTGATTCTGATATTTGTCCAGCCATGTTTTAATTCTGAGGCAACTGCCACCTATGCAGAAAACAAGATATTTTAAGTCAATGTTTATTCCAAAACATTTTTTAATTCAATACTTTGCTGTTTACCTCATTACTGTTTTTAAGAAGGAAGAGTATGGAAATAATACAAACGCCCATTGGTCATTCTAATGCTGCTCTGTGAAACAGAATTAGCTAAGACAGACTGGGTGAATTATTCAGTCTAATTTATACATCACTTTTTAGCCAGCAGTGTTTAATGTACGTTTTCTTACAATAATAAAATATACTTGATGGAACCAATTATCCAGACATGTGATAATTTATCACTGGGTATATTTATATTCCAGCAGAAGCTAACCAGCCATTTCTTAGAGGTATTTCAATTTGGATTTCTACGTAATGCATAAATTGCGTCTGCAGTATTTTAATCACCCAAGATTCAAAATTATACAAAGTGAGGTGATTTCATAATACATGACAAAATGCTCTTGTAGATTTTGCCTCTGAAAGATAGTACACATTGCAATCTAGAGATAACCCTTTAAATATCTATTTCTGCTTATTTAATAGATGATTCCTGATAAGAACTTTTAAGTATTGAACTTGACATGATTTTCTCTGTTCTTCCATAGTATACATTATTTGTGCATTAGAACAATATATTCAGTCAATCCATATATTCTCAAAGAATCATATAAGCTTTTAATTATTTCTTCTAGCTCTTTCAGAAGACCCACAGAAGGTGAGGATGGTAACTGAATTTAAATGGACTTGGTTCTGGTTGTTTAGAATCTCAGCAAACACTAAACCTTATTTCTTTTTAATAGAAGAGGTTATCAAGCAATCAGGACATCTTTCCTCTGGGAAACACTTCTGCCAATTTTTAAGAGGCAACAGTTCCCTACATTAGTCTGGGAACAGCATGTACTATACTTTATTAACCCTAAGACAAAAATAAGTTAGAAAAAAAGGAATCCTATACAATTCCTCCTGAGCTTGGATGGATATCATGGATGGCAGCTCTGAAGATAAGAGGGAAAAGCTAAGGAAACATTTCTTCTCCATTTCCCATAAACGTAACAGGACATAAGGGTATAAGGCTATGCATATCAAATTAGGTGCACAATTTGTGTACAATTTTGTCATGTTTAAGCAACTGTAAAGGGAAATTCAATAAATCCAAGGAGAATAAAGTTGTGAAAATCACAACCGCCTATGATTATATTCAACATCAGAGCCAATACATTTTCAAGGGATAATGAGATACCATCACTTTTGGATTTCCCCAGGCATTTATCTGCCTGCTGTATAAAGAGGATTTTGGAACAGACATTAAATTTGGGAGGATCCAAAAGGATTTTGTAAAACCAGGGTTGACCATCTCTTTTCTAATGCTATATTTAAACCCCACTTTTAATATTCAATTGCTGATGGCCTTTATAATACTAATTCTCTAATCACATTCCAGTCTCCTGGATCTAAGAGTTTTGAAAGAACCCTAGACTTCACTGGTCCCTAGGAAACAGCTTGATGAATTGCCAAGGTCATGATGAAAGCTCGTACATCTCCTCTTTCCCCAGAAGCGCTGCAGCGCCAAAAACATACTGAGAAACTCAGAAGCCCAACCTCAAATCTCTCTTTTATCACTGCAGTCCAGCGTCCAGAAATTGAAGCAAACGAAGCTCGCCCTCGTTGATTTTGTTAAAAAAAAAAAAGCTTTACTATCCCACTGACTTTCCTAAGGGAGACTTAGTAAAGGGAGACAACTGCAATCTTTAAACAGATGCAATCCTACCGAATGCATGACAAATCCTTACTTTTATCTTTCGTTTCCTTCCTCACTTTTGCTCATGCCAAACAGCAACTCCACCCAGCGCGTGTGCTTTCCTTTCGTTCGCCTCCGCTCACATACCTCGTGGCGGTGGACACGAATCGGCGACGGCGGAGCTCTCGGCCAGGTTTACCTACCCGTAGCAACCACCGAATGTGCGCGACGCCGTAAAGTGTCCCCTTCCTCTCATCTAGGCGTCCCGATGATTCTTACAAAGTCTGTTTTGCTCTCGCTTTCACTTAGTAAAGGCGGCAAATCAGGAAGCGATATATAGAAACGGAATCGCTCTGTAAATAAGTCATGCCAGAAGGGGAACCGCTCGTACGGGAAATTGTTTCCACCCGGAAAATTACCACAACTGAACTAGGAAAGCGAGGTAGAGGGGGAAGAAGACACCGCGATTGGGAACCGGAGAAGAAAGGCGGGTTTTTGCGAGGCATGCGCAGTGTCTTCGGCGCCTTACAACGCGGAAATTTCACGTGCACATGCGCATTTTTTACTCGGACAGCTTCCTCCCCCCCCCCCCCCCCAATAGGAGGAAGAGGTTGAGCTTCATTTGTCAGTTTGGAAGCGGCGGGAGCAGCCGCTGTAAGAGGTTGCCGTGACTATGGCAACCGGAGTTTCTAATGGCTGATTGACGGACGATCATACAAAGACCGATATACGGGAAGAAAAGTGTAGGGAAGTCTGGTCCCCAGCGGGGATGAAAGGTGAGGGGAGATTGAAAACTATGACGAGGTAAAGCTCGGAAGATCTTTCTCCCCATCTCCCCCGTGGCTTATGAGTTATGGTTTCCTTCTCTTCTGAACAAAAGCCAAACATACCGTCTTATATCTAGCTGTGTCTTAGTCAGACTGTTTTAGGTAATTTGGACAGCTGGAAGCAATGGCACACGGTTTACTATGTTGCAATGGTTCCCAAACTTGGCTATGCTGGCTGGAGAGTTCTGGGAGTTGAAATCCACAAGTCTTAAAGTTGCCAAGTTTGGGAAGACAGAGTGGGAAGACTGTAGGTTCTCAGTCATCCAGGCTGTGGTTGTCCCAAAGGTGCTTTTTTTTCCAGGGGGCAACTGGGCTTTCTTGTGACGTTTTGCACGTGCCTGTGCACAGGCGGGCACACCCCCTTGCACAATTTTACTTCTGGTCCCAGAGCAATTTTGCCCAGTTGTAGAGAGAAAATGCAGCCCACCGTTCCAATGGGGGGCATCTTCCTTGTCTTGATTGCCTCCAGAAACTTTGGATTTCCATTCCCCAAATCCTTGGCCAGCCAAACCATCATCCTCGGAGAGGAGCGGCATACAAATCCAATTAAACCTTGTTTTTTTCTTTGAAGACGTTTCACTTTTCATCCAAGAAGCTTCTTCGGCTCTGACAGGATAGTAGGGAATGGGAGGTTTTATATTCCTTGCAGACAGCTGATCGTTTGCATCTCGGAGTTCTCGGAGAGGGGCGGCATACAAATCTAATTATTATTATTGTTATTGTTATTATTATTTTTAGAGCAGTGGTTCTCAACTTGAGGTCAGGACCCCTTTGGGGGTTGAACAACCGTTTCATAGGGGTCACCTAAGACCATGGGAAAAGACAAATTCCCCATGTGTTAGGAACTAAAGCTTCTATTCTGGCGCCTGGGAACATATTTTTACAATCCTACCAATCAGGCGTTTACAATGGGGGCTTGTCCTCTGACTTTCCTGCCAATCAGCTTAAAGCTCTGTTGGGAGAATTGGCGCTAGACTTGTGGTTGGGGGTCACCACAATATGAGGAACTGTATTAAGGGGTCGCGGCATTAGAAAGGTTGAGAACCACTGTTTTGGAGGGTTGTTGAAGCACTTGGAGGTTTATCTGTGTCCTCAGATTTACCTTAGTAGTGCTATTGGTTCCTATAGTCTGCACTTTTTCTTCTGGAAATCCTTTCCTACTCATACACTATTCAAAGGGTGTTCTTCCCAAATTGTACAGCTAAAAGTTGGAAGATAGGGAAGATTTTTCTTTTTCAGTTTATTTGTACCAAAACTGGATCAGAACTGCTGGGCATAAAATTCAAACAAAATCAGACAGTTGTCAGTGGTTTAAAGGTCTAGCCAAAATGTAATACTGGAACTTTAGCCTGCAACTACAAAAATAATTCTTTAGTAGCAGAAAATAATTGTCTTAGGAAAGCTTGAGATGAATGAATTTTCTCAGATGCTTTTCTCAGAAACAAGCACTATGCATTTACTTGAAGCTTTGATATGACACCTATAATTGCTACTAAAGAATAATTTAGATGGACGCTAGCTATTTTTATGGTTGTTTTTGTTATACAGTGTTCCCTTGATTTCCGCGGGGGATGCGTTCCGAGACCGCCCGCGAAAGTCGAATTTCCGTGAAGTAGAGATGCGGAAGTAAATATACCATTTTTGGCTATGGACAGTATCACAAGCCATCCCTTAACACTTTAAACCCCTAAATTACCATTTCCCATTCCCTTAACAACCATTTACTCACCATTATTACTGGTACTCACCATTGAATAAGGCACTTAGTGATCCTGATATTTATAAACATAATTATTTATTAACAATAATTAATTTTTTTGTTATTTATTTGCAAAAATTATTAGTTTGGCGATGAAGTATGACGTCATCGGATGGGAAAAACCGTGGTATAGGGGGGGGGAACCACAAAGTATTTTTTAATTAATATTTTTTGAAAAACCGTGGTATAGGCTATTCGCGAAGTTCGAACCCGCGAAAATCGAGGGAACACTGTAGATCGTTTTAGTGTTTAGTTTTTATAAATAGCATCTTTATATGTTAAGGAAATGAACTGCTTCCTGCAGCTTATGAGTTTGCAAGGAATTTTGGTAAGGGAATATGTAGGCGATGCTTGCTTTTTGTACATCTCTTTGGGAAAAATGAAGATATTTAGAAATAAAAACAGTTACATTATTTCATCTGTGTATGAATATTGAAACCATGTTAACTTAATTATTTTATTTTAGGATGTAGGAATGCAGGGGTGGCGGGCTTCATAAAACCGGGTTTTCTCTGCAGGCAAGTTGGCTGTAGAATGTTCTCCAGGATGATTTCAGATTCCCTTAATCAGAGTACAGTATATTTAAGCAGGACTGTTCTTGACTCTGTAATAGTGGTACACTGCAATTGTCTTTTGATAGAGCAGCAGAATTCATTTCAATTGAACCTGTCCCACTTCTTCCTTTTTCCTCCGTTGTTATATTTAAAACACTGTGTCATCTATTTAGTGTTATGGTTACCTGTATTTAACAGAAAGAAGGCCCAATTGATATGTTGTGAGCTACTGTATTAAAGGAAATGGAAGATACTATTAGCTTAGGCAATTTTTTTAAAAAAAATTGGCCAGCCTTACTGTCAGTAATTTTCTCATTTATTCCATCAGCGTTCGCATGAAAAATAAATCCCTCAGTGTTCGGGCAGCCCCTGCTAGCAGCAAATCTGATGTCTGTGCTAGGAAAAAATTGACTATTTCAGTGAAGAAACTTCGGGAAGTGACTCCACTCAGTCGTCCACAATGTTCCGCATCGGTTAATGATGATGCAGCTTATATACCATCAGTAGTGCTGGCAAAAAAACCTGTACATCATAAATCAAGAACAGTATCTTCTGGAAACACTGCAGGGGGTATATTTAATACTGTTCTTAGTTTTCTGAAACTTAGTAGTATGCATTTTATTTGTATGAAAACTTCAAATATCAAATTATACTGCAGCATTTTAACTGAGTCTATATCTAGTAAGAATTTAACACTTGAAGTAAAGTCAAGCTTGCATGATAATATTTAATAGAATACTTACTTGTTAATTAGACTTATAAAACATTTCACCCCAGCGTTTTTCCTGGTCTCTAATTGCATGGCTGTTTTCTGTTAAATTGCTAGCATATGTGGGACATTGTGTAACCTTTGTGGTTGTATATTGGTACTGGCATCAGCATATTAATAGTCTGTGTTGACAATATGCTCTGTATATCTAATTCCTCTCTTTTCCTTTTTTTAAGTGCTATTCTGCAACTATTTTGATTTGTTGCGTACTTTTTGAATAGCAGAAATAAAAGTTATGCTAGGATGATGCTAGAAAATGTTCCATGCATAAATTAATTCTCACACAGATAATGTACTAACCATACTCTTTTCTAGGTCTTGTGAGCAAGCAAGCTGGCACAGCCCCAGATCAGTTAGCATTACCTGAAAAAGATGCACAGTCTTCATTCCTTTCCTCAGAGGTAAGCTTAGTAGTGTTCTGAACATTGCCTCTCAGAAATCATAACATTTCTAACCCTAACATTAACTCAGGTGAGACAATTTGCTTTCTCCATTTCAAATCACTGGGCTTTATAGCTGTCTTTAACCTCCTTCCTCATCAGTTTCAATTTACAATCAAATTACCATAAGAAATGAATTGTTTATTTTGTGCTTTCCTTCTTCTCTTCTTCCTTTCCTCAATTGCCTTTGAAGTTTAGATAAGTGCAATAAATTAAAACATTTTTGCTATTTGCTTGCATATATAAAACCTGTAATTTGTTTCAGCTCTGAAGATAAGTTATAAGCCTTGGTAGCATCACTCAGTCACTAAACGTCTTTGTATGTATATCTCTAATAGATCCAAATCCCAATAAGTATTTATATTTGTGCTTGTATGTTCACTTGTGCTTTATTAGAGGAATGGTTTACCAATTTGGGATGTGTTTCATCAACTTCACAATGTAATTCTGCGGCAATGTTATTCTCAATTTAAATGTCATAAAATACCCAAAGTAATTCATTTCTTTTTAAAGAAAGACTAGACATTTTTTAATGGTACACTGCCCAGACTTGCTCTCTGAGTGAAATGGTGATGTAATTCTAAAGCTTATTTTAAGGTTTTTTTCCTTTTCTGAGATAGACACATTCACACAAACCTGCAGTGCAAATTACTTCAGCATGGAAAGGAGATGCAATTAAGCAGAAAGGTAATATGTTGTCTTCAATTCCATGTTTTTGCACATATGTGCAACTATAGGCACTGGTTTTTGTTTTTTGGAAGGAGATTAGTTTGCCTTATTTCTGGTAGCAAATTAAATTGAACTTGAATTAAAAAGAGAATAAATCTGTTTTTTTAAAGAATTAAACAACCTATTGAAATATTTGCTGATTGTGAAAAGAATCAATTTGACATAATAAATGGACCTTTGCCGATGGCAAAAGATTGAGGACCAGATTGGGAGAATATACAGCGGTGGTTATATATGTTTATGAACAAAAATCTAACTAAATTCATTTAGGAATAGCATCCTTACAAAAAAAACATTCAGCAAGGCAAGCTAAGAAATATAGAATATGACTTTTAAAGAGAAGAGACAAATATATATATATATGTATGTATGTATGTATGTATGTATGTATGTATGTATGTATGTATGGATAAAAAAAACACCTGGGAAATGTTGTAAAATATAAGTACAACAAAATAAAGTATAAGTAAGTAGTACAGTAATATTAAAAGAGGGAGGGTACATTATCAAATGCTGCCATTTACAACATATAATGTTTTTATTCTGTATCTTGAATCTCTGTTTTTGATATCCTACTTTGTACAGTAGTTATGCAATAACAAAACTAATCAAGCAAAACATTTTTGGCAATCTCCTTGAAAACAGGATTGAAGTTAGGCCTTAATACAAATTCCAGATTCAAAGAATAGAATGTTTCCATATGAGATAGGGATGCTGAAAGCTGTGTATGATATACTGTGATTGGATTTCTCCTTCCAGCAATGAAGTAGCCTTTCCTTCTTTTCTTTTTGCTAAGAAGGGACATTTTAGCTCCTGATTAAAATAGTTCATTCTCTTTGCTTTACAGCATCAGATATCTTCATCTCCCAGTATGACACTGGACAGAAGGAAGCTGTAAGAGCCGCATTCAAGCAGCGGTAAGGACAGTTGCATGAAATGATGTGTTATCATTTTTAATCAATCAGATACGTTGAATATGAGATAAAAGGGTAAAGGATCTCTTAGAATTTATTTATTTATGTTTTGCATTTCTGAATCATCAATCTCCCTCAAAAAAGTGATTCTGCGCAGTGTACAAGAATAAAATATGAGAATCTAAAAATAATATATGAAAATAAAGTAAATTTTGATACTTTTTGAAATTGTACAAATGTTGAGATATCTGGCATATGTTCTTAGTCTTATTGAATGGTGATTATATTAATCATTATATTATATTATATGGTGAAAGGAATGGCTAAAATTTTAAATGGGGAAGAGAACCCCAGAAGGTCTACTTTTATTATTGAAAGGAAATTTGTTTCCTGAAAATATGTTTTGAAAAAAAAAGTCTCAAAAATACTACATATCCTTACATGTCCCTACTGTACATACAGAATCCAGAATGGTCCTGTTTTTAAAGAAGTGAAGGTAAACCTTCTAAATAATGTGTGTCCAGATAAGGACAGTTCCAAGTCAACTCAGAGTGAAGTGGATTCAGCAACAACCATTGCAGCTGCAACAGCGGCAGCTATTGCTTCTACAGCCCCACTTTTGAAAGTGAGTGATAAATTTCATTAGTCTGGAGTAGATAAATAAAATATAATAAGTGGGATGCATCAAGCATGTGTTTAAATGGGAAGGCTGAGTTCTCATGCTTTGCCTTTTTCTTTTTCAAATTGTTTAATGGGTCCGTGGGAATATTAAGCACTTCTATGTTCCATCAAGAATCAGATGAAGGTCTATAATGAGGAATGGTTTAATATTTATAGATGTAAAGTCGCCTGTCCAACTATCCACGTTGATCCTTTCCGACATTAGTGTGCACCATAAAATCCTACTACAGTAATTCATAAATAGCATTTTAAAGATTATAACCACAAATTTCTTCGTTATATTTTCTTTACTCTTGCCGAAAGATTTGTCGTGTATTTGTTCCTTTGTTAGTCATTCAATAAATATATTTTATTATATTTTAAAATAAAATATACTTTATTGTTTTTAACTACTTCCAGTTGGCTGATTCTTTATCCAGCCAGCCATGTTAAAAGATAGGTGTGCATACCTCTGTGTGTGTGTGTGTGTGTGTGTGTGTACATACACACACACACACACACACATACATATATACAGTGTTCCCTTGATTTTCATGGGTCCAATTCGCGAATAGCCTATACCACGGTTTTTCAAAAAAAATTAATTAAAAAATACTTCGTATTTTTTTTCTATACCACGGTTTTTCCCACCTGATGATGTCATACGTCATCGCCAAACTAATACTTTTTGCAAATAAATAACAAAAAAAAAATTATTGTTAATAAATAATTATGTTTATAAATATCAGGATCACTAAGTGTCTTATTCAATGGTGAGTACCAGTAACAATGGTGAGTAAATGGTTGTTAAGGGAATGGGAAATGGTAATTTAGGGGTTTAAAGTGTTAAGGGATGGCTTGTGATACTGTTCATAGCCAAAAATGGTGTATTTACTTCTGCATCTCTACTTCGCGGAAATTCGACATTTGCAGGTGGTCTTGGAACGCATCCCCTGCGAAAATCGAAGGAACACTGTATACACATACATATATGTACATACATAAATAAATACATGCCTTCACACCTTTTGATCATTCTGCATAACCCAAATTTAAAAGATAATTGTTCTGAGTTTAAGATGAAAAGGCCCATAAGCTTTGTGTTTTCTCATTCAGGTCCAGAGTGACTTGGAAGCCAAAGTGAACTCTGTTTCTGAAATGCTAAATAAGTTGCAAGAGACAGATAAGCAGCTGCAGCGGGTGGCTGAACAGCAAGCCAGTCAGAAGGCTCAACAGCTTGAGGGGTCTTCTAGCAATCAGATGGTTGGCAAACTTGAAAAACAGATGAATGTCTTCATGGAGCAACGAATTCAACATCTGGAAAATTTGCAGCAGCAACAAATGAATATCCAGGTAGTACAATAAAATACAGAACTCTGCTATTTCATATTTTATTTTATTTTATATTTTATTTTATTTTAAAATAAAATGTAATTTTTATTTTTATTTATTTAATTATAATCTCTTTATCACTGGGGGATAAATGTTGTCCAGCAGAATTATAGATGGGGAAATGTTTCATTATTATGATTATCATCCCTTCTTCATTGAAACCACATTGATACCTTTATATCGTATACAGTGGTACCTCTACTTAAGAACTTAATTCGTTCTGTGACCAGGTTCTTAAGTAGAGGTATCCCTTTTGCCTTTCCATGCCCAGACACTCTGGGAGGCAACCTCATGCCCAGTGTATGGGAGGCAGCGCGAGGACGTCACCACAGCGAAGTGGTTTATTCCCTCTCCAAGCACGCAGAGAAAGGAAAATGCTCTGTTCGCTCCTGGTTGCCCAGAGTAAAGGGAGTGTTTCTTTTCTCTGGATGCTGGCAGAGGTTTATTGCCTCTCCAAGCACCCAGAGAAAGGAAAATGCTCTGTTCGCTCCTGGTTGCCCAGAGTAAAGGGAGTGTTTCTTTTCTCTGGATGCTGGCAGAGGTTTATTCCCTCTCCAAGCACGCAGAGAAAGGAAAATGCTCTGTTCGCTCCTGGTTGCCCAGAGTAAAGGGAGTGTTTCTTTTCTCTGGATGCTGGCAGAGGTTTATTGCCTCTCCAAGTACCGAGAGAAAGGAAAATGCTTCGTTTGCTCTGGACTGCCAAAGTCTCCCTAAGCGCCTCCGAAAGGCTCCTCTGGCAGCCCAGAAAAGCCCAAGATGGCCGGGATTAAAGGGGGAATGGCAGGAAACTGGCCGTCTTTCCCAAATTTTCTGGGAAATTTTTCCGGGCTCAGGTTCTTAAGTAGAAAATAGTTCTTAAGAAGAGGCAAAAAAATCTTGAACACCCGGTTCTTATCTAGAAAAGTTCTTAAGTAGAGGCGTTCTTAGGTAGAAGTACCACTGTATAACTATTAAAAAATAGGATTCTCAGCTTAGTTGTGAAATGTTAATTTTTTTGTGCTGAAAAGAGCAGTTTGTTTCCAAGTTCAAGGAACAATTTAAATTGAGTAGCACATTTATATTATGTAACACCATAGAATCACAGATGTCTCAAATCCAATCCTTTGCCTAGTGCAGGAATCCAAATGAAAGCACCTTAAGAAGGTTGCAGTCTTGCCTCTGCTTGAACACCTGTAGAACTGGACACAGTGCTACAGGTAGGGTCTGACCAAAGGGAAATAGAGTAGAATAAATAATTCCTGGTATTTGGAAATTATATTTCTGTTGATGCAACCTAAAATGCTATTTTCCTTCTTAACAACCATATCCCACTGCTGGCTTATGTGTTACTTAGGTCACAACAGCTGTGTCAGGAACATTTTTTGCAGTTACTCCTATTAAGCCAGCAATGTTTGTTATACCTTTGCATTTCATTTCCTGAGTGAATAATTTTGCATCTGTTTGTTAAATTTCATTCTGTTATTCAATTTCATTTTAATTGTTATTTCTGAATGTTAGTCCTTCTTCCAAATTTTGTATGATCTGCAGCTTTGATAATCATCATCCCATCTAACTTTTCATCTAAATCATTAGCAAAAATAATCAAGAGTAGAAGGACACAGGACCCTACTGATACCTCCCTCCAGTGTGATGAAAGGCAATTCCAGCAATCTGTGGATTCTGGCTTGGTAATAGAAACAGCCTTGGCAGGAAGAGAGAAAAACAAAATCCCTTTGAGATTTTGTTACTGAAATTGGATGATGTAGACTGAAGCAAGCAAGAAATGTTTATAAAAGCAGTGATTTTTTGCAGTAGGCCTGAGATCCAGCATGTTAATGTATATTTTCAGATATACATCATATTTATTTGTTTGTTTTTTTGTTTAGTTAAGTAGGTATTGGTAGTATACAAAGTTACAACAATGTTTATATACAATAAGAGAGAAACATTAAGACAGGGGATGGAAGGCACTCTGGTGCACTTATGCGTGCCCCTTACTGACATCTTAGGAATTGGGTGAGGTCAACAATGGATAGTCTAAGGGTAAAGTTTTGAGGGTTAGGCGATGATAGTACAGAGTCAGGTAGTGAGTTCCATACATTAACTACTTGGGTTACTAAAGTCGTATTTCCTTCAGTCGAGTTTGGAGCGGTTTACTTTAAGTACTTTAGGTCAGTTGTGTGCTCGTGTATTGTTGTGGTTGAAGCTGAAGTAGTTGTCGACATGAAGGATGTTGTAGCAGATGATTTTATGGGCTATGTTTAGGTTGTGGTTAAGACGGCTGAGGAATACTGGGAATTAAAGTCCACAAGTCTTAAAGTTTCCAAAGTTGGAGATTCCTGATCTAAAGTATCACAAGACATTTCAATAATGTATTTTGGTTTTGGGGAGGTGTTTTCTATGTGCTTGTATTGGACTGATCAACAACTAAAAATATTGAGTATTATTTTCAACTTTAAAGACGGACTCAAATGAACATTGTTTTGTAAAGGCAATGATCATCCAATTCTTCTGTGAAAAAATGTAGGGTTAGAAAGGAGAGCATTCGGCTTCATACAGCCAATTTCTGTTTACTTATATACAACGGGAAAAGGATTTTTTCTTGCAGTTGAAGTGAGAATGTGTGGAGGTAGATGAGGTTTTCTTTAGGGATGAAAACAAAGTTGGAACACTTTGTGCAGGAGTGGCTCTGCTTTATGGTCCCCTCTACACGCTACACTGCTTTCCTGGAGGACTGTTTAATCATATTATTATTATTATTATTTATTGGATTTGTATGCCTCCCCTCTCCGCAGACTCGGGGCGGCTAACAACAGTAACAAAACAGCATATAAATCCAATACTAAAACAGCTAAAAAACCCTTATTACTAAAACCAAACATACATACAAACAAACATACCATGCATAAATTGTAAAGGCCAAGGTGGAAAGAATATCTCAGTTCCCCCATGCCTGACGGCAGAGGTGGGTTTTTAGGAGCTTACGAAAGGCAAGGAGGGTGGGGGCAATTCTAATCTCCTGGGGGGAGTTGGTTCCAGAGGGTCGGGGCCGCCACAGAGAAGGCCCTTCCCCTGGGCCCCGCCAAACGGCATTGTTTTGTTGACGGGACCCGGAGGAGGCCCACTCTGTGGGACCTAATTGGTTGCTGGGATTCGTGCGGCAGAAGGCAGTCTCGTAGATACCCTGGTCCGTTGCCATGAAGGGCTTTATAGGTGATGACCAACACTTTGAATTGTGACCGGAAATTGATCGGCAACCAATGCAGACTGCAGAGTGTTGGTGTTACATGGGCATTTTTGGGAAAGCCCATGATTGCTCTCGCAGCTGCATTCTGCACAATCTGAAGTTTCCGAACACTTTTCAAAGGTAGCCCCATGTAGAGAGCATTACAGTAGTCGAGCCTCGAGGTGATGAGGGCATGGGTGACTGTGAGCAGTGAGTCCCGGTCCAAATAGGGCCGCAACTGGTGCACCAGGCAAACCTGGGCAAATGTCCCCCTCGCCACAGCTGAAAGATGTTCTCTAATGTGAGCTGTGGATTGAGGAGGATGCCCAAGTTGCGGACCCTCTCCGAGGGGGTCAGTAATTCCCCCCCCCAGGGTGATGGACGAACAGATAGAATTGTCCTAGGGAGGCAAAAGCCACAGCCACTCCGTCTTATCAGGGTTGAGTTTGAGTCTGTTGACACCCATCCAGGCCCCAACAGCCTCCAGACACCGGCACATCACATCCACTGCTTCATTGACTGGACATGGGGTGGAGATGTAAAGCTGGGTATCATCAGCGTACTGATGATACCTCACCCCATGCTACCCAATAGTCCAGGCTCAGATGACATACCTGTTTGTGGTTAAGATAAGGCAGTCAAAATTGAGCCATTGTTACAGAGGTCTGTACAGGTTGCCTTTGCTTAGCAACCACACTTGGGACTGACATTTCTCTTTTGAACCCTTCTTCACAGTCTCAGTTAATTAGCTCTGCGCTGAATTCAGGTGGTTTCCAAACTGCTAAGCTAGCACCTTTCCAAGAATTATCAAAACATGCTGTGAAGACAGAGAAGCTTCTTGGTAACCAAACCACACCTCAAGAGGACTTACTTCTGTCTAGGGCAGCAAACACACAAGGTGAGATGTTTTTGGTTTATTTGACAGTCTCAAAATGGGTGAGCAGTGTGGTCGGGCAGTGGGAAAAGCAAGTAGGATGCTTGGCTGCATAGCTAGAGGTATAACAAGCAGGAAGAGGGAGATTGTGATCCCCTTATATAGAGCGCTGGTGAGACCACATCTGGAATACTGTGTTCAGTTCTGGAGACCTCACCTACAAAAAGATATTGACAAAATTGAACGGGTCCAAAGACGGGCTACAAGAATGGTGGAAGGTCTTAAGCATAAAACGTATCAGGAAAGACTTAATGAACTCAATCTGTATAGTCTGGAGTACAGAAGGAAAAGGGAGGACATGATCGAAACATTTAAATATGTTAAAGGTTTAAATAAGGTTCAGGAGGGAAGTGTTTTTAATAAGAAAGTGAACACAAGAACAAGGGGACCCAATCTGAAGTTAGTTGGGGGAAAGATCAAAAGCAACGTGAGAAAATATTATTTCACTGAAAGAGTAGTAGATCCTTGGAACAAACTTCCAGCAGACGTGGTTGGTGAATCCACAGTAACTGAATGTAAACCTGCCTGGGATAAACATATATCCATTGTAAGATAAAATACAGGAAATAGTATAAGGGCAGACTAGATGGATCATGAGGTCTTTTTCTGCCGTCAGTCTTCTTTGTTTCTATGTTTATATTTATATTTAAACTTAATGTGAACTTAGAACAAAGAGCAACTGTATGTCAGTTCATTTTTAAAAAATTAACTTAAAAGTAGTTTAGAATTGCTATAGTTCAAGCAAACAAGCAAAATAAAGGTTAACTCTGGTTTCAATAGCCTGCTTACCACCTTTAACTCAGCTTTCAATTTTGGAATAGCCAAAGCACAGTTCATTAGTGGGCCATCTTTATATTTACATAAGGTTCTTTTTGACAGTAATGGATTTACTTATTTGATAGTTCACTCATGGACAACAATCTTTTTTTGTTTTTGTTTTGTTTTCAAGATCTCATGTATTGTTGTGATATCTGGAAATAGGCCTCTATGAAGAGAGGAAACAGAATTAAATATCCGAATCAATAAATAATCAGCATGAATTCTACCTGTCATACCTTAAACTTCGAAATCAGAATGAAATAGGCAAAGGCTGGGAAACATGGAACGACAGAAATTAGATATTCTCCTTCTCTTTTCTACTGATAACTGAAAGTTCCCAGATTTTGGAAACTTTGGATCACTTTGTTCAGGCTTAATGTGGTTCTGGGATGAGCATTGTGCTGTAGAGCTTTGCCTCTTGCTTACCTCCAGATTTCTCATTCCACCTTCCAAAAGATCTGACACATGTTTTGATTAGTTGAGAGAATCATGACTAAGGCATCATTCTTTCTTTTTTTAAATTTTATTATTAAAATTAAAACAAGTACAACATTTAATACAACATCTAGTACAATACAAAACATAAAACATAAAATACGAAAAAAGAAAAAAACAAAGCAAACAAACAAACAGAATCCAAACAGGTAGTAAGGATAAAAGTATCGGCGAATGTACATGGGAGTTGTATCAAGAACGAAAACTAGATCCAATTATATTTGCTCATTACCATGTTTCGAATAGTTTATCTAGAATGATTAAATGCAAGGGTTGAAATAAACATATTGCAGAGAAATTAACAATGTGCATATTCATTACTTTCAATGTGCATATTCATATTCCAGGCTATTCACGGCAATTGGAAAAACAGGGTGTTCATATACAGAAATCCCCTTTGAAGACACCGGCGCCACGAAGATATGCTCCTATGCCTGTATCTAAAGATGCTCAAATTTCACAAAAAATGGCAAAGAAAGGGCTATCTTTTGGAGAGAAAGAAAATGTGTCTTGTGGTAAAACTCTAGGTAAGTAAAATATAGATTCAAAGAATGTTGCAATGTTTCCTTTTATTTGGTTAATTGTTCATTTAGTATGTCAATTACAGAACAATAATATGTGGTAACATCCTTTGGGTTTACTAGCCTTTGAGAGGAAAAACACTTTACATTCTAGCTTTAGGAAAAGTTTAAATAAAGCCTTTTTGCTGTCTTAAGAAGCTAGAATTTTTATAAAAGACGGAATTGTGTACATGCCAAAACTGGTATTGCTCCTTTTCAAACTTGATGTCCCAACCCCTTCCTCTAAATAGAATAGAATAGAATAGAATTCTTTATTGGCCAAGTGTGATTGGACACACAAGGAATTTGTCATTGGTGCATGTGCTCTCAGTGTACATAAAAGAATACAAGTACAAGAATCACAATTAATGATTGTCATAGGGTACAAATAAGCAATCAGAAAACAATATTAATGTAAATCGTAAATTTACAAACAAGGGAGGAGATGGGTGATAGGCATGATGAGAAGACTAATAGTAATGCAGCCTTAACGAATAGTTTGACTGTTGAGGGAATTATTTGTTTAGCACAGTGATGGCTTTAGGAAAAAAACCTGTTCTTGTGTTTGGTTGTCTTGGTGTGCAATGCTCTGTAGCGACGTTTTGAAGGTAGAGGTTGAAACAATTTATGTCCAGATGCGAGGGGTCCGTAAATATTTTCACAACCCTCTTTTTGACTCATGCAGTATACAGGTCCTCAATGGCAGGTAGGTTGGCAGTAATTGTTTTTTCTGCAGTACATCAGTGGTACTGCCCCTATTTGCCATTTTGAGAGTAATTTGTGTTCATTATTTTAAAAAATTACATAAGGAACTTCTCTATTTCTAAAACAATGAGAAAGTTGAAGGATTCTATGTCCATTTGAAATACTCTGATACCATCTCACTTTGTTGGGCTCGTGGTAGATATTACAATATAAATAAGAATTAAAATAAAAAATGAAAGAATGCTGAATTAAATTAGCTGCTGACTCTGTAGGTCAATTATCTGCATTCTAATTGCCTGCTCAAATGCACACACACACACACACACCGATTTTTCAATTACTAGCTTTACCTGGGCAGGTGGCACATTACCATGCTGTAGTCACTTCTCATTTGTCATTGCAACATTGCACTGCTAACCAGAGCATACAAAACATTTGTTAGACCAATTCTAGAATACAGCTCACCAGTCAGGAACCCACATTGCATTAATTAATACAATTGAGAGAGTCCAGAAATATTTCACAAGAAGAGTTCTTCATTCCTCTACTCGCAACAGAATACCTTATTCCACCAGACTTGAAATATTGCAATTAGACAATTTGCAACTATGTCGCGTCCAATCTGATGTAACTGTAGTTCATAAAATCATATACCAAAATGTGCTTCCTGTTAATAACTACTTCACCTTCAACTGCAGCAATACATGAGCACGTAATAGATCCAAACTAAATGTAAACCACTAAATGTAAACTCTAAACACGACTGCAGAAAATACTACTCCAGCAACAGAGTGATCAATGCCTGGAATGCACTACCTGACTGTGATTTCTTCCCCAAACCACAAAAACCTTAACCTTAGATTGTCTACAGTTGACCTCTCCCCATTTCTAAGAGGTCTGTAAGGGACGTGCATAAGCACACCACTGTATCTACCATCCCTGTCCTAATGTCCCATTATCCTTTTTTTATCATTACTTTTTACTTATATTTATACAAACTACTATCCTATACATGTTTGACAAATAAATAAAATAAAATAAATAAAATGCATAATCTATGTGTTCCCCATCTCTGAATCTTATCTAAATACATAGTAATATATTGATGGGTTCTTTTCCCTCCACTAGGTGGCGGGAAACTTCTGGAGCAAATCCTAAAAGCACACGAAACTACACTAAATCCAAGCACATCCTCGGAGGCAACCAACTGGGCAGTGCCATGGCATTTAGGGAGTGAGCAGTAAGTATTTCTCTGGTTCAGTGTTCCTCAACTTCCATATTTTTAAGATGTGTGGACTTCAGTTCTTGGAATTCCCCCAGGCCGCCTTAAGGCTTAAGTTGCTGAGGTGGAGAAACACGTCTCTACTTACTTCAAATCATTAGCTTTTAAATGGGATTGAAAAAAGTCTGGTTGTGGTAAAACCCTTCAACATTAAATATAAATCATGTTTTACTTGATGATCAGCAGTATTACAATGATTTAAATTTTCATTTACATATTAGGGAAAACTTCACAACTTTTTAATCTGTTGACAGAATATTCATTCTTTCTTTCTTTCTTTCTTTCATTCATTCATTCATTCATTCATTCATTCATTCATTCATTCATTCATTCATTCATTCATTCATTCATTCATTCAAGTTAACTTCTATGCTGCCCAATCCTGAAGGACTCAGGGTGGCTTACAACAGTATAAAATTACAAAAACAATAAAAATAAGTCAAATATAAAAACTAAACTATAAAATCTTAATTAAAAACCATAATAACTAACCCGTCAACATGCATATATAACATTCATACAATATGGCTTGAATTCATGGCCCCCAGGTCTGAAGGCCTTACGAAAAGCCATTAGGGTGGGAGCAGTACGTACCTTAGAAACATAGAAACATAGAAGACTGACGGCAGAAAAAGACCCCATGGTCCATCTAGTCTGCCCTTTTACTATTTCCTGTATTTTATCTTACAATGGATATATGTTTATCCCAGGCATGTTTAAATTCGGTTACTGTGGATTTACCAACCACGTCTGCTGGAAGTTTGTTCCAAGGATCTACTACTCTTTCAGTAAAATAATACTTTCTCATGTTGCCTTTGATCTTTCCCCCAACTAACTTCAGATTGTGTCCCCTTGTTCTTGTGTTCACTTTCCTGTTAAAAACACTTCCCTCCTGAACCCTATTTAACCCTTTAACATATTTAAATGTTTCGATCATGTCCCCCCTTTTCCTTCTGTCTTCCAGACTATACAGATTGAGTTCATTAAGTCTTTCCTGATACGTTTTATGCTTAAGACCTTCCACCATTCTTGTAGCCCATCTTTGGACCCGTTCAATTTTGTCAATATCTTTTTGTAGGTGAGGTCTCCAGAACTGAACACAGTACTCCAAATGTGGTCTCACCAGCGCTCTATATAAGGGGATCACAATCTCCCTCTTCCTGCTTGTTATACCTCTAGCTATGCAGCCAAGCATCCTACTTGCCTTTCCTACCGCCCGACCACACTGCTCACCCATTTTGAGACTGTCAGAAATCACTACCCCTAAATCCTTCTCTTCTGAAGTTTTTGCTAACACAGAACTGCCAATGCAATACTCAGATTTAGGATTCCTTTTCCCCAAGTGCATTATTTTACATTTGGAAACATTAAACTGCAGTTTCCATTGCTTTGACCATTTATCTAGTAACGCTAAATCATTTACCATATTACAGACCCCTCCAGGAATATCAACCCTATTGCACACTTTAGAGTCATCGGCAAATAGGCAAACCTTCCCTACCAAACCTTCCCCTATGTCACTCACAAACATATTAAAAAGAATAGGACCCAGAACAGACCCTTGTGGCACACCGCTTGTAACCTGTCTCTGCTCAGAATACTCGCCATTAACAATAACTCTCTGATGTCTATGCTTCAGCCAGCTTGAAATCCACTGAACTATCCAGGGATTAAGTCCAATCTTCACTAATTTATCTATCAGCTCTTTATGTGGAACCGTATCAAAGGCTTTGCTGAAGTCCAGATAGGCAATATCCACGGCACCACCTTGATCCAACACCTTTGTGACATAGTCAAAGAACTCAATGAGATTAGTCTGACACGATTTGCCTTCAGTAAAGCCATGCTGATTTGGGTCCAATAAGTTATTGTTTTTTAGATGCTGATTTATCCTCTTTTTGAGTAGAGTCTCCATCATTTTAACTACAACTGATGTCAAGCTAACTGGCCTGTAGTTACCAGCTTCTTCTCTACTGCCCTTCTTGTGAATAGGCACAACACTGGCCATTCTCCAATCCTCAGGAACATCTCCTGTTAACAGGGATTGGTTAAACAAATCAGTCAGAGGGGTAGCAATGACAGATCTGAGTTCTTTAAGAACTCTGGGATGGATGCCATCTGGACCCATTGCCTTATTTATCTTTAATCTTTCAAGTTCTTCTAAGACATCGGCTTCTAAGATCACTGGAGCTGAATCCGTACAGCTGGAAGCAATGCTATATCCCTCTATAGTATTATTTTGTAAGGTGTCTTTTGAGAAAACTGAACAGAAGTAGCTATTGAAATGGTCAGCGATCTCCTTATTCCCATCAATGCATGTATTATTCCCGGTACTAAGCTTTGTGATGCTGCAGTTTTTCTTCTTCCTATCACTAATATATCTGAAGAAGGTTTTATCCCCCTTCTTTACAGATTTTGCTATTTCTTCCTCTTTTGAGGCTTTAGCAGCATATATTATCTGTTTCGCCTCCTTCTGTCTCATTTTATACACCTCTCTATCAGCTATACTTCCAGACTCTTTATACCTCCTATAGGCAGCCTTTTTTTCATTGACTAGAGCCCTTACATCATTGCTAAACCATAGCGGTTTCTTCTTCCTTTTACCTTTAGTTACTTGCTTTACATAAAGTCTTGTGGCTTTTAAGATGGCCTTTTTTAATACAGTCCACTGGGTGCTCGCTCCTGCCATTTTATCCCTCCCCTTTAATCCATTATTTAAATATTCCCCCATTGCATTAAAATTTGTTTTTCTGAAATCCAATACTTTGGTTGCAGTATAGGATTGCTCACAATCAGTTTTTACATCAAACCACAAACATAGATGGTCGCTGCAACCTAAATTTTCTCCCACCTTGACCTCTGAAACCCGATTCCCATTTGTAAAAACTAAATCTAGAATATTCTCCCCTCTAGTTGGTGTCTTAACTAGCTGTGCCATAGCTGCTCCTGTAAAGGCCTCTACTATATTCTTACTTTTGCATGTAAGGGCACTGGGAATATTCCAGTCAACATCAGGCATGTTGAAATCACCCATAACCACAATATCTCCCTTTACTGCCATTAGGGTAATCTCATCCACCATCTTGTTGTCATGTTCCTCAGATTGCCCTGGAGGCCTATATATCACCCCAATTCTAATGACAGAACCGTCTTTATTTTGCATGCAAATCCAGAGGGTCTCCAGATCTTTACATGTATTTTGAATTAGTATTGTTTTTAGACTTTCTTTAACATAAATGGCTACTCCACCTCCCCTTCTCTCTATTCTATCCTTCCTATACAGTGTATATCCTGGTATGGATATTTCCCATTCATTGGAATCCTTAAACCATGTCTCAGTTATGGCAACCAGATCCAAATTATCTCTAGATATTATGGCCATTAACTCACAGAGCTTGTTGCTCAAGCTTCGAGCATTCGTGCACATTACCCGAAGAACATTATTTTCATTATTAGTTTGCCCCTTATCATCAACAACTACATCTATTTTATTTTCAGCTCCCTTTTCATAAGCTTCCAGAAACTGATGTATCCTCATTGGTCGGGGACAGAAATCCTCCACATCTGGTACATCTCTGTCCCCTTTACCTAGTTTAAATGCCTGTCCAAAAAAGCTCTGAATTCCTCACCTTGAGGGGGAGTTAGTTCCATAGAGCTGGGGCAGCAACCTGCATTGTTTGGTCGATGGGACCTGGAGGGGGCCAACTATGTGTGTTCTTATAGCTCTCTGGGAGGTATGTGGCAGGAGACGGTCCCATAAATAGTCTAGCAAAAACTTCAGAAGAGAAGGATTTAGGGGTAGTGATTTCTGACAGTCTCAAAATGTCACCCATTTTGAGACTGTCAGAAATCATTGCAGTGCAGTCAGGCGGTAGGGAAAGCAAGTAGGATGCTTGGATGCATAGCTAGAGGTGTAACAAGCAGTAAGAGGGAGATTATGATCCCGCTATATAGAGTGCTGGTGAGACCACATTTGGAATACTGTGTTCAGTTCTGGAGACCTCACCTACAAAAAGATATTGACAAAATTGAATGGGTCCAAAGACGGGCTACAAGAATGGTGAAAGATCTTAAGCATAAAACGTATCAGGAAAGACTTAATGAACTCAATCTGTATAGTCTGGAGGACAGAAGGAAAAGGAGGGACATGATCGAAACATGTAAATATGTTAAAGGGTTAATTAAGGTCCAAGAGGGAAGTGTTTTTAATAGGAAAGTGAACACAAGAACAAGGGGACACAATCTGAAGTTAGTTGGGGGAAAGATCAAAAGCAACATGAGAAAATATTATTTTACTGAAAGAGCAGTAGATCCTTGGAATAAACTTCCAGAAGATGTGGTTGATAAATCCACAGTGACTGAATTGAAACATGCCTGGGATAAACATATATCCATCCTAAGATAAAATACAGAAAATAGTATAAGGGCAGACTAGATGGATCAAGAGGCCTTTTTCTGCCATCAGTCTTCTATGTTGCTATGTTTCTATATACATGTAGCTATTTGAGTTTATGTATACCAAACAGGGCAAACTGAATTAATAATCTGTCATCTCTGTATGGGATGGTATTATGGTAGGTACTGTATTTTCTAGAGTATAAGACAGCACCCCCATCCCCCAAAAGAGGGTGGAAATGTTGGTGGGTCTTATACACCGAAAACATTTTTGTGGAAAACGGGATTACGGAGGATTTGGGAGACCTGGAGAGTGCTCCGTGGGGCTGAGGAGGACAATTATTTTTTTCTTACTTACCTCATTGCAACCTTTGTGCATCTTAACACACTGGTGCGTCTTTTATTTATTTATTTATTATTTAGATTTGTATGCCGCCCCTCTCTGCAGACTCGGGGCGGCATACATATAGTCCGACATATGCTATAGCTTGGTCATTTTTGAAGGAGCAAAATATCTGGAGGGCAGTTGGTTGGATTTGACTCAGCTAGAAAATTTCAGAAGATTAAATATTATTTGGAATCTCAGTAAGGATTAATGACAATTTGATTAAAAAAATGTTTTTTTTTAGCATTTCCAGCATTCCTCCAACAGCGTTCTCTGTATTTAAAAGTGCAAGTGAAGATCTTGAATCCATTGGGGAAACTGTGAAAAAAGCAGATGATGTGCTTCATGATCTTGGGCAATTGAAAAAGGAATTGCATAACATCCTGCAGGTAAAAATGCTTGTGTGTGTTGCATATTACTGGAATAATTAATAGGTAAAAAAGAATCTTGACCTGCATAGATATTTATCGCGCTTTAAAACATCGCTTCATAAATATCTTTACATTTCCTTGTAAGGGCACAAACTTACACACAAATGCTATGTAGTAAGAAATGATTACAGGGAAGACCTTGAACAATTTTGATCTGTATTCATTTACAAAAAGAAAGAGAACTTCAGCTTTTACAGATGTTGGTAAACTTCAGCTTTGGCGAACAAACTGGTGAGCTTGCTCCCTCATTAGACATGCTGAAATGATTGGAGATGTCCCAAAGGTGTCTTTTCAAGAGACTTTTTTCTTTTCTTTGAAGACATTTCGCTCCTCATCCCATTCTCATTCTTTGAGCTGAAGAAGCTTCTTGGATGAGAAGTGAAACAATTTCAAAGAAAAACAAGAAAGTCCAGTTTTCTCTTGAAAAACCATGATCTAGATCGGTGTTTCCCAACCTTGGCAACTTGAAGATATTTGGACTTCAACTCCCAGAATTCCACAGCCAGCATTTGCTGGCTGTGGAATTCTGGGAGTTGAAGTCCAAATATCTTCAAGTTGCCAAGGTTGGGAAACACTGATCTAGATGACAACCGTGACTGAGAATCTCCATAGATATTTAGCTGTGCACTATTGGAAATGCGATTTAAACATGTCTGATTCCTGGGGCCTATCTGGACAAGTACCTGCAGGTTTCTTGGCACCTGCTCTCTCTCATCACCCCTTTATGAATTATGGAGAGTTTATCTTTTGTTCATAATGCAAGGAACCACCCTGAAGGAACTACCTCTGATCTTTGGCTCTAGAGTCTAGATATTAAAAAATGTAGTTAGAACTGTTCTACATGTCCTTAGACATTACTAACTGGTTCACACATTGTAGTTTGCTTGGTTTTAACTTTCTACAATGGATGTAGCTATCATGGATTTCCCACCCCCCTTTAATTTTGCCTTTATTCAGCTTATATGGCTATCCACTAAACCTAGGGCAGTGTGTGCAATTAAAAGCAAAAAATGAGTGAAGATGAAATATATTAATACATATTGCACCAAAGGCAATTTAGGCACCCAGAAACAATAAAAATATGCTCAAAAAGCCTGACCCAGACTTGGTGGGGAAACCAGGTCCTTAGAGAGCCTGGGTCAGGTCCATCTTGGAGGGAAAGCTATTCCACAGGGCAGGCGTAGCAACAGAGAAGAACTGTGTCCTGACTCTTCCCACATAACACTGGTTGAGTGAAGGGGCTGGAGTATGCTAATCCTATAGGATTGGGCAGCTAGAGCTAATTAAAAACAAGCAGTTCCACAAATAGACAGAGCCTGTGCCATGACGGGCTTCATGGGTTACCTGCAATACCTTAAATTGCACTCTGAAGCCTAATGGCAACCAGTGCAGCTTGTGAAATAACACTGTTAAATGGGCATAATTGTGTTCATGACTGCATTCTAGTGTACTACTACATTCTAGACCAGATGCAGCTTAGATGCATGTTTAGAAGTTGAGCATGTTAGGCTAGACTTAGCATCCAAAAGAATAAAGATTGGTTTATAAGTATCTTAAATAAATAGATATAACCCCTCAGCGAAAGAACGTTACATAGTTTTCAGAGGAATATAAACTGTATAAATAATAGTCCTCCATTGTGGCACAGAACTGTAGTACAGTGATCCCTCGATTATCGCGAGGGTTCCGTTCCAAGACCCCTCGCGATAATCGATTTTTCGCGATGTAGGGTTGCGGAAGTAAAAACACCATCTGCGCATGCGCGCCCTTTTTTTCATGGCCGCGCATGCTCAGATGGTGGAGTTTGCGTGGGCGGCGGGGAAGACCCAGGGAAGGTTCCTTCGGCCGCTCAGCAGCTGATCTGCTCGGCAGCGCAGCAGCAGCGAGCAGACGAAGATCGGGGTTTCCCCGCCGCCCACGCAAAGGGGAAACCCCGATTCGGCTCCTCGCTGCTACCACGCTGCCGTGCAGATCAGCTGCTGGGCAGCCGCAGCAGCAGCGAGCAGACGAAGATCGGGGTTTCCCCGCCGCCCACGCAAAGGGGAAACCCCGATTCGGCTCCTCGCTGCTACCGCGCTGCCGAGCAGATCAGCTGCTGGGCGGCCGAAGGAACCTTCCCTGGGTCTTCCTCGCTGATGCCCCCGCTCGCTCGCCCGCCCGCCGGCCGCCACCCGCCAGCAAGAGGGGGAGAGATAGAGAAAGAGAGAGAAGGAAAGAAAGAGATGAGAGAGGGAGGAAGAGAGTGTGAGAGAGGAAGAAGCAAGAGAGAGAAAGAGAGAGAGAAAGAAAGATGAGAAAGGAAGGAAGAGAGTGACGTCATCGGTTGGGGAAAATCGCGATATAGCGTTTCGCGAAGAACGAGATCGCGAAAATCGAGGGATCACTGTATATCTGTGTAGAGAACTTTCTAAAATGCATTTTTTTTAATACTTTACAGAATGCAAAGGAGTGGAAATCAGACATGAACAATTTCGTTAAGGTTCTGTTTCAGTTTATTTCATATACCATATATTCAATAGGTCTTAATTTGAAGGCACTCGTGCTGTCTCATTAAAATGTATTAAAACAAACAATACAGTAATTTAACCATACTATTATCATGTGCTTGAATTTTTATTCCTGCAACTAAATTATTAGTCATGATGGCTATATATTATTTCCTGTATAAAAAGCATCAGATAGATCTATCAGTTTATTTCCTGTGAAAGTGCTCTCATGTTTGCTGATTGATTTTACACTGGATTTGGTTATCTCCTTTAGGAACAGAATGGTGAAATAGATAGGCCTCTAATTTTATCCAGCAGGGTTTTTGTGTTTTCATTTTAAAAAGATTTAAGAACACGAAACGTCTGAAATTCTCTATATTGGTAGGGTAGGTCGAAGTTTAAGGACTGGGACTGGATTTCAAATACAGTAATACCTCGTCTTACGAACCTAATTGGTTCCGGAAGGAGGTTCGTAAGGCGAAAGGTTCGTAAGACAAAACAATGTTTCCCATAGGAAACAATGTAAAAGCGATTAATGCGTGCAAGGGGGGGGGGAATTGCAAAATGGCGCTCCACTGGGTGCCGCCGCCCGGCTGTCACTTTTTAAAACAGCCGGGGGGCTTCTCGGCGTTCTCCCAAACCCGAACTTTTGCCGAACTTTTCGGGTTCGGGAGGCCGCCGAGAAGCGCCGCCGCCCACCTGTCACCTTCTGAAACAGCTGGGGGGCTTCTCGGCGTTCTCCTGAACGCCGAACCCGGAAGTTCGGCAAAAGTTCGGGTTCGGGTTCCGGAGGCCACCGAGAAGCGCCCGGCTATTTCAGAAGGTTACAGCCGGGTGGCGCCGCCTGGCGGAGCGCTGTTTTTACAATCAGCGGCATTTTCGGCCGATCTGGAGGCTGAAACGGAGGTGGGGAATCCCAATAGGGAATTCCATGGGCGGAGCTTTGACGTCACGAAGACGTCCTTCCTGGTCGGCCCAAATGTGGCCTCCAGAAAGGACATCTTCATGACGTCAAAGCTCCGCCCATAGAATTCCCTATTGGGATTCCCCACCTCCGTTTCAGCCTCCAGATCGGCCGAAAACGCCACCGCCGATCGCAAAAATGGTGCTCTGCCAGGTGGCGCCGCCCGGCTGTAACCTTCTGAAACAGCCAGGCGCTTCTCAGCGGCCTCCTGAACCCGAACTTTTGCCGAACATCCGGGTTTGGCTTTCAGAAGAACGCCGAGAAGCCCCCTGGCTGTTTCAAAAGGTGACAGGCGGGCGCCGCCGCCCAGCAGAGCACCATTTTGCGATCTGCGGTGGGTTCATAAGTCGAAAAAAGTTCGTAAGAAGAGGCAAAAAATTTCCGAACCCCGGGTTCGTATCTCGAATTGTTCGTATCATGTGGGGTTCGTATCACGAGGTACCACTGTATTTCACTTGAATCTGCCAAGTATAAATTGCTTCTTAGATTCATCAGAATTTGCTCCTTTCAACCAGTGCAAGGCTGGCAGGCCAGATACAGTAGCAAAGCAAGTATCAACGCATCAAACTACTGTTAGTCTAATAGGCATTCTATATAATTAAGACAATGTGTGGTTCTTGCGTTTCAAATTCACCCACTTGCTACTTCTCTGCATCATAAGAGAACTGATACCTAGAAGGTTTTTTTTTAGCGTCTTCTGTAGATAGTTTTATTTATTAAAATATCTGTTCAGAGGCATCAGTTATCTTTTCTCTTAAACTGCAGGCAACCTCACACCCAAAAGAAGCTGAGCAAAGGAAGGACCATCTCTCTTCTCATCAACCTGTCCTCTCATCAGAGGTCCTTCTCAAGATGCCACCACAAACTGAGGTATGATAAGGAGCAACCATGTGATGGGCTCAATTACAGTCCGTGAATGTGGATCCCAAGGGTTCATCTGATAGTCACCCTGCTGTTTGGGATAGGATGCAGGCATTAGTTCCTGACTTTCCTACATGGAGCTGAAACAAAATTTAATTCTCAAATAGAACATATAGTAATGGACTTCTGATGTTTCTTTGTGGGTTAGTGTACTTCTATTCAGATGCTTCAGGTATGTATGCAGGTATGTATATATATGTGTGTGTTTTATGTCCATAGATAATTTGTCATGTAATAAAAATAGTGTTGGTCATTCTTTGTCAAGTGGACCAGGTGTTCCCACTCGATCACCTTCAATTTCAATTAAACTTTGCACATAAATTCCTTATGGTGTAAAACTTTCAAAGTTTCAGAGTCCTTTAGGTACAGGGTGACAAAGTGTCGTGTGAGCTCCGCAAAGCTTTTTGCCAAATTTGAGGAGCTCTAGAATGGAAATGTAACTAATTTTATAATTGCTCTATATTCCAGGAGGTTCCTATTGGCTTTGTTTCTCTTAGTTTACTTTTGTGCTAGTATCAAAAGACGATCTTCTTATTTCACTGATAGAAGGTGCAGTATTATATGGCAATAGAGAGAAGGCCACCTTGCTTATAGACCTCTGACTGTGAGTGTCCTCTACTCAGCAGGATAGCATCAACCATTATTAATCAGATTTATTAATCAGATTTGTATGCCGCCCCTCTCCGCAGACATTAGTTTAGTTTTAAATACAAAAATATACTTTGCTGTTATATACGGCGCTTAGCTTAGCCTTTTAAAAATGTTTAGATTTTTATTGCATTTGCTGTTCCTACTGATTGTATACATTGTATATTGCAAGTGATAAACATTAAATAATTAAAATAATATTGTTCTTTTCAAACTGCATATAAGAATGATTAGTTTTTTGTAGTTATTATTCTTTCTTCTGCTTTTTTCATGTTCCCCCCCAAAGTAAGCCCTTCTCCCATAATTAAAAATTGAACTTCTTGCATAAAAAAAAATGGAAGTCAGTATTGTATGAGTACTCGGTGCTTGCAGTGTGGGTTTCTGCCTCCTCGGGTGTGCTTTTTTTTCCAGGTATGCTACAAAATCTGCCAATTCTTTGGGGCAGATTCTGAAAGCATAGAAGAAACTGTGTCTGCAGCTGATTTTAACCATCTTAATTTGTAGGCAGTGTTTATAGATAAAATTCAACATGCCTTGCATTGTTAGATTTTGGTGACATTTTAAAATTTATTTGGATTTCAGGAAAGAGATCTTCTCGAACTTCAGCAACTTTCCAAGTCATCCATTCTTCAGTCAAACAAGGCATCCAAATCTATCCTGAGAGATGCTGAAAAGATCCTGAGAACAGTGCGCAGGAATAAAAGGCTGCTGGAAGAAAACCTGGAAGCCATTATTCGTGCCAAGGATGCTGATGCTTTGCATGCCTTCATAGATGAGTTGACAGCAGATCGGTAAAGTTCTTTATTTTCAGTTTCAATTCAATTTCAATTCAATTTATTAGATTTGTATGCCGCCCCTCTGCAAAGACTCGGGGCGGCTCACAACAATAATAAAAACAATATTAAAAAGCACATAAAATCCTATCATTTTTTAAAAAATGCATTTTCTTTGTTGTAGGAATATTATTTCCCCCTTCAGAATTACAACCATTTAAAATGGACTGAATTTTGTTTCCATCCTTTGCAAAGGAAGTCCAGAACGGTGGACAAATGTAAAATCACACATCACTCGTGTAGTAAAATTAACCCCTTAAAATTCAAGTCATGTCATTAACATGAATTAAAAGAGCTACTCGACCAGCTCTCAATCTACCGTAAGTCTAGGAAAATGTTTAGAAACATTTTGATCTAAAGTGAAAAGTGTAGAGCCTTGGCATCCCTGACTTTCTGGAGAGAAGTTTGTCACATAACAAAACCTTTTATTTCATGCATTTCCAATAATAGATCAGTGGGATTAAAAGCTCCTGAGATTCAAGAAGGCATGATATTCATCCAAGATTGTTTTTAACTTAATGGTTAAAATAAATGGAAGGGAGATAAGTGGAAGGGCAAGTGTTTTCTATGCCTTTATTTTGGAAGGTCAGAGAATTGCAGTAAATATAAGCATGATATTATGACATCATACAAATAATAAGATGGGATCCTTGTATTGGGTGGTTGTAATTGCTTCATTTATCCCTGACAACTTGTAGAAAGTTTTAAGTTTCTTTATCAATGGATTGCAGACCAATTTCAGAAGCATGATTTTATTCATGGTGGGAGGGTGGATAGGTAGGAAAAAAAAGTTCACAGGTTCATGATTACTGTGTTACCCTGAAAATAAGACTTATACTTTTTTGAATCCTGAAATAAGCACTTGGCCTTAATGCCATGCACTCAAAAGCCCGATTGGGCTTATTATCAGGGAATGTCTTATTTGGGGGAAAACAGAGTTACCACTCTATTGTCCATCTGTATAGTTTAAGGTGTACACGCACACACAAATTAGTGGTACTTCTAGCTCTCTCTGTCTTTCTCAACTGTATGAGCTTCAAACTCATTATTAAAGCAAAGTTTTTCATTTTTGATGATATGATCCTCTAATTTTCTATGGCTGTTCCTCTTTTCTAGAGATGTCCTAGAAGAAATACGGATCAGGAAGACAGTGGACGACTGGATTAAGACAATCAGCACGGAAATTCAGGTGTGGTAGCAGAATGGTTTGTGGCAAATTATAACTCTGCTAAATGATATATCTTTCCCAAAGAAAGACATTTCACATCTCAATTTTGAATTTCCTTGGAATTTTTGCAAATGCTAACAGACATGGTTGTCTCTAGTTTTAGAATCCAAGGCCCCATAACAGCAAAGTTCTTACCAATTGATTGTGCAAAATTTATTGTAGAATTGTCCATTATCTGTGAATATAGTGATACCTTGTCTTACAAACTTAATTGGTTCCGGGACGAGGTTCTTAAGGTGAAAAGTTTGTAAGATGAAACAATGTTTCCCATAGGAATAAATGGAAAAGCGATTAATGTGTGCAAGCCCAAAATTCACTCCTTTTGCCAGCCGAAGCGCCCGTTTTTGCGCTGCTGGGATTCCCCTGAGGCTCCCCTCCATGCGAAACCCCACCTCTGGACCTCTGTGTTTTTGCGATGCTGTGATTTCACTGAGGCTCCCCTCGCTGGGAAACCCCACCTCCGGACTTCCGTTGCCAGCGAAGCGCCAGTTTTTGCGCTGCTGGGATTCCCCTGCAGCATCACAAAAACACGGAAATCCGGAGGTGAGGTTTTCCATGGAGGGGAGCCTCAGGGGAATCACAGCAGCGCAAAAACGGGTGCCTCGCTGGCAATGGAAGTCTGGAGGTGGGGCATCCCAGTGGCGGCGGTGGGTTTGTAAGGTGAAAATAGTTTGTAAGAAGAGGCAAAAAAATCTTAAACCCTGGGTTTGTATATCGAAAAGTTTGTATGACGAGGCGTTTGTAAGACGAGGTATCACTGTATATGGCTCTTCCAAATGTAGCAAATTATATTAAAGATTGTCTAATATACGAACTCTGGAAAAGAAATATATATCAAAAGTTATATAAAATATATACCTTTCCCCCCCAAAATAAGACATCCCCTGATAGTAAGCCCAATTTGACTTTTGAGTGCATGACAGTAAGGCCAAGTACTTATTTCAGAGTTCAAAAATATATATGATAGGGTCTTATTTTGGGGAAAACATGGTAGTTGAAGGAAATACCTACTTTTGGAGAAAAGCAAAGTTAGAATAACAATCTTGGGGTTTCACTAAATCATTTGATAACTGTCCAGATTGTTCTTTTCTTTTAAAAATAGGAACATTTTGCATAGGAGATTCTGCACTAGCAGAATTTAGCAAAATTCTAGAAGTGCTGCTTTTTTGTATGGCCTTTATGGGTTGGAAGAAATTGGAAGAATGATAGGAGAGAAACAAATAAAAGGAGTGTACTTCCCTTTTGAATCATCAGCAATTTTTTAAAAAATATGTACAAATTTATTCTATGCCATTGTTGATATTAGGCACAAGCCCTTAAAAATCTTGTATGATATTGCATCATAATACCAATTGCCTTCCTATGGAAACTGTCAGCACTATTGTTGAAAGCTTTGCTCACACATTAAAACTCCACCAACCTTTATGTTAATCTAAAAGCTATCATTTTATTTCTGCTTTTACGCTTTGTTTTTAGGATGAAATGGCAAGGAAGGACTACCTCCAGGCACAACAGGCCCTCAGGACAGCCACAAAAGAAACATATGCAAAATCTCGTTATGGTCAAAGAATCCCCCCCAAAAGACATTTTCCCGCAATGAAGCCATCTTCAAAACTGCCAGACAAAGTGAGAATGCATTATAAGGGAGCTATTGTGGGCTAAATCTAGTTCAGCTTGGAATCAGCAGAGGCCATCTGATCAAGAACAACATGAAGAGGAGTAATTTCCCCCTTGCAATCCTAGGGTTACGACACCAATTGGGACTGGGATTGCTGTCCTTAAGCAATGTGGTCATAAAGCATGATGCCAGGTGACTACATCACTTAGCAACAGCAATCCCACAATCCTGGTTACCATCATAACTCCAAGACTGTGTGGGTTGTTAAATGGAATGAGATGGGAGTCCCAGGCAAGGTGTTCAGTGGGGCCATGAGTGAGCAGAGCATGCTTGCACGGGCACACGGGGCAGAACATAGGTTGCTGGAGGGGACACCGCCATAATTTTGTCACTGAACAAGTGATCATGCTGAAGACAGTTTTTCTTATCTGTCAGACCCTTAGCAGTAATATTAGAGACTTGCAGTTGACGTTTATAACTTGTTGATAACATTTTGTAACCCATTGTAAAGGAGTGGGTGCTAAGAAAGCCCAGCCTTCGTACTTCCCTAACTTCGAACAGTGACTGTTCGTAGTTACAGTGGCAATGAAAAAAATGACTTAGGACTGTTTTCATCCTTCTGACCATTGCAGCATCCCCATGGTCATGTGATCAGAATGAAAACACTATGATATATGGGTATGGCTAGCTGATGAGAGCATAATAAGCTCAAAATAGATCTATACTAGTCTCCTTTCCTTTTCACTTATCAGCAAAAATATGTTCCACATGTAGATTATAGTTTTGTTGTCTATAAAAAATTTTCAATGGAAACTGCAGTTTAACATTTCCAAATGTAAAATAATGCACTTGGGGAAAAGGAATCCTCAATCTGAGTATTGTATTGGCAGTTCTGTGTTAGCAAAAACTTCAGAAGAGAAGGATTTAGGGGTAGTGATTTCTGACAGTCTCAAAATGGGTGAGCAGTGTGGTCGGGCGGGAGAAAAAGCAAGTAAGATGCTTGGATGCATAGCTAGAGGTATAACAAGCAGGAAGAGGGAAATTGTGATCCCGCTATATAGAGCGCTGGTGAGACCACATTTAGAATACTGTGTTCAGTTCTGGAGACCTCACCTACAATAAGATATTGACAAAATTGAACGGGTCCAAAGACGGGCGACAAAAATGGTGGAAAGTCTTAAGCATAAAACGTATCAGGAAAGACTTAATGAACTCAATCTGTACAGTCTGGAGGTCAGAAGGAAAAGGGGGGATATGATCGAAACATGTAAATATGTTAAAGAGTTAAATAAGGTCCAGGAGGGAAGTGTTTTTAATAGGAAAGTGAACACAAGAACAAGGGGACACAATCTGAAGTTAGTTGGGGGAAAGATCAAAAGCAACATGAGAAAATATTATTTTACTGAAAGAGTAGTAGATCCTTGGAACAAACTTCCAGCAGACGTGGTAGATAAATTCACAGTAACTGAATTTAAACATGCCTGGGATAAACATCCATCCTAAGATAAAATACAGGAAATAGTATAAGGGCAGACTAGATGGACCATGAGGATCTTTTTCTGCCATCAATCTTCTATGTTTCTATCTGCCTTGGGTATGGCCCCTGGTGGGGCCAAGAGGCAAAAAGGAAGCAGTATGCTCCTCCCATATTTGGGTATACCAGGGTGATTCAACAGAAACATACACACACAAGCATATAAACATATATACATATGTAGGTCTTGGCATATTTGGGTTTCTTCCCATGTATGTTTTAGAGAATTCTCGGGAAGAAACTCAAATATGCCAAGACCTACAAACCTGTACTCATGAAAATCTTCGAAAACAACTATATAAATACATACATACATTCATACATACATACATTGTGTGTGTGTGTGTGTTTCTGTTGAATCACCCTGGTATACCCAAATATGGGAGGAGCATACTGCTTCCTTTTTATCTCTTGGCACCATTAGGGGCCATATAATAATAATAATAGTAATAATAGTAATAATAGTAATAATAGTAATAATAGTAATAATAATAATAATAATAATAATAATAATAATAATAATAATAGCCTTCTCTGTGGTGGCCCCAGCCCTCTGGAACCAAATCCCCACGGAGATTAGAATTGCCCCCACCCTCCTCGCCTTTTGTAAGCTCCTTAAAACCCACCGCTGCCGACAGGCATGGGGGAACTGAGATATTCTTTCCCCCTAGGCCTTTACAATTTGTGCATAGTATGTTTGTTTGTATGTATGTTTGGTTTTACAATAAGGGTTTTTTAGTTGTTTTAGTATTGGATTTACATGCTGTTTTTTATTACTGTTGTTAGCCACCCCGAGTCTACGGAGAGGGGCGGCATACAAATCCAATCAATCAATCAATCAATCAATCAATCAATCAATCAATCAATCAATAATAATATCCAAGGCAGATTAATTTTTATAGCCAACAAACTATAATCTACATGTGTAATGTATTTTTGCTGATAAGAGAAAAGGAAATGATACTAGTTTTGAGCTTATGCTCTCGTCAGCTAGCCATACCCTTACCAGGATTTGAACCTGAACACACACACACACACACACTTAATTTAATTTAATTTATTGGATTTGTGAGCTGCCCAATTCCTGTTGGACTTTGGGCGGCGTGCCTGGAGCCACTGAGTAATAGAATCAAGCTCCGACCCAGAAGTATGAATGTTTTATTAATGGGGTTTTAACAGTTAAAACCCCATTAATAAAGCATTCATCCTTCTGGATTGGAGCTTGATTCTATTACTCAGTGGCCCCAGGCCTGCCTGCAGAGACAGGTTTTTAAGGCTTTCTGATTTTATATATATATTATCATTGCAGATAGTCCTTGATTTACAACCTTTCATTTAGTGACTGTTTGAAGTTACAATGGCAATGAGAAAAGTGACAGGATTGTTTTGCTCCTGACTGTTGCAGCTTCCCCATGGTCATGTGATCAAAATTTCAACGCTTGTTAACTGGCATGCATTTTATGATGTTGCAGTTTCCCGTGGTCATATGAGAAACAGTCATGTCACTTTTTTCAGTGCCGTTGTTAATTTCTAATGTTGTAATGTAAATAAACTATTGTAAATCAAGGACTACTTGAATTGTAATAAATAAATGTGGTCTTCTATCTCCTAACTCTAGATTTAGGTGGTTAAATGTATTAACTCTTAATTAATCGTCTACCTGTCTGAAGTCAAATTTCAGATTGATTTTTCTTTTTTAAGCAGGGTTCTCTGAAAGGAAGGTTGGAAGCACAAAATGAAGAGTCTCTTTCTCAGGTTTATGGCAGGCCAGTTTACCAAGGTCACAGAAGCACACTGAAGAAATCTCCATATCTGCGCTTCAATTCTCCACCTCCCAAATCAAAACCTCAAAGGCCAAAAGTAATAGAAAGTGTGAAAGGTTGGTAGTTTTTTATTTTCTTTTTCCCTTAAGAACATTTCATACAGCTTGCCTTTCTATTCTAGGATATGTTTTATTCCACCTTGAGCTTGTAAAAAATCTGTAGAGTAATATAGCTGTTTCTGATATATAACATATTCTGATATATTTTTGATATAATAACATATTCATGATATTTACCGTAATTTTTGGAGCATAAGACACACTTAGATGAAAAGATCAGAAAAACGCACTTCCGGTTTGCCATTGTGCTGTTTTTTGTACTCCAGAGGGTTCATGGAAGTTCCCCGAAGCCTTGGAGCGCAAAAAAACCAGCACAACGGGCAAACCGAAAGTTCGGAAAATGAAAGTGCGTTTTTTCCAAATTTCTGGTTTGTCCATTGTTCTGTCGAGCTCTCTGGTAGAATCCTCCCAAAAATGCACAGATACAATTTCAGACACACACACGTTTGAAAATTCAAAACAATGTTCTTTATAATGAAAATTCACTTAAACCAAGCCCTCTTTTGGTATAGCAAAGAGCACTTGTCTCCAAACAAACTGGTAATTTGTACAAGTCCCTTATCAGTTCTGTGATACTTAGCTTGCAGCTGTGAGGCAATTCACAGTCCTTCTTTTTTCACAAAGTGAAACACACTTTGCCCTGGTTTAATTTCAAAGTGGGGAAAAATCAGCACACAAAAGGTCAAAGTCAGGAAAGCAGTCACGAAACACAACGATCAGATAAAATGGCCAAACCCACAGGCTGCTATTTATAGCAGCCTCACTAATTACCACAGCCCCACCCAACCACAGGTGGCCTCATTTTCTTTGATAATAATCTCTCAGTTGTTGTTGCCTATTTATCGCTCTCCTCATGCATGGCTGTATCATTAACTCTTGTTCTGAATCCAAGGAGGAGCTAGATAATTGATCTCCTTCTGAGCTGTCTGCCCCACTCTCCTCCTCCCTGTCACTCATGTCTTCTTGGTCAGAGGAGCCTTCATCAGCAGATTCCACCGGGGGCAAAACAGGCCTGCAGCATGTGGATGTCTCCCCCACATCCACAGTCCTTGGGGCAGGAGCAGGGCCAGAGCTAACCACAACACTGAGAAACTAATTGGGGGCTAGGAGAGGGTTGCAGATTGCTACAAGAATCCCATATCTGCCTGAACACCACCCAAACCTACTCTAAAAGCTTTTGTTAAAATATTTAAAAAATATTTTGGTTCATCTATCATGCTAAACTATAATGTAGTTTATTTGTTCAGTTTTATATATTGCTTGAACACAGCATTAGGATTTGTAAACTACAGTGGGCTTGTAGTACTCAACTCATCAAATTTGGTACTCTGCATTTTGAGGTGAAAATTGTGCCCTGGTACTCATTATTTGTTTGGTATTCAATGCATAAGCTAGAATTTGCTATTGTTGGCTGCCTTGTAACTCACTATATTATTCCTTATGGGAAAAATTTGTTTGCTTTTTGGTACTCATTGGACTTGCCGAAACCAATTACCGTATATACTCGAGTATAAGCCGAGTTTTTTAGCCCCAAAAATGGGCTGAAAAACACAGCCTCGGCTTATACTCGGGTCATTGACAAAGTCACCACACGAGGGCGCCATTGCTTGAGCCAGAGCGAGGAGGCACCAGCTTTTGTCTCCTCTCGCACGCCGTAGTTCCTCTCCCTAGCTCAAGCAAAGAAGGCAGCCATTTGCAATGGTGAGTCGGATTAAAAAGGCCCCCTGCTGTCAGATTCTCCTCCCCCTCCTTTGAAAGGATTTAAACTGTTTAAAAAATGGTATTTTGTGGTAGTTGCTGTCCTTGTTTGGATAGGATCTAATAATGTGTTATGAGGCAGAGCTAGACAGGAATTCTTTTTCTATCTGTCTATCTTTCTATCTTATCTATTTTTCTATCTATCTATTTTTCTATCTATCTATCTATCTATCTATCTATCTATCTATCTATTTTTCTGTCTGTCTGTCTATCTTTCTATCTATATCTATCTATCTATCTATCTATCTATCATCTATCTGTATCTATTTCTATCTATCTATTTTTCTATCTAACTATTTTTCTTTCTATCTATCTATCTATCTATCTGTATCTATTTCTATCTATCTATCTATCTATCTATCTATCTATCTATCTATCTATCTATTTTTCTATCTGTCTGTCTGTCTGTCTGTCTATCTTTCTATCTATATCTATCTATCTATCTATTTCTATCTATCTATCTATCTATCTATCTATCTATCTATCTATCTATCTATCTATCTATCTATCTATCTATCTATTTGGTTTTCTATGCTGATAACCTCACAGCAGCTAATGCTGAAGCTCTTCTTTGGATACACTTATTTGTTTGTTTGTTTGTTTGTTTGTTTGTTTGTTTATTTATTTAATTGGATTTGTATGCAATCCCTCTCCAAGGACTCAGGGTGGCTCACAGCATATATAAAAACAGAACAATAATGTAAATCCAATTAATGATGAGAAGGAATCCAGTTTTGAAGGATTTTAACTCTTAGGTTTTAGCTTCCTGATCGAGCTACTTTTTTTACTTTTTAATTTATTGTTAATATTGTTAATTTGTTTACCCTCTTTTAAATTTACAGAGCTAGTTTACTGGTTTTCTTTAAAATAAATATTCTAAAACATGTCTCAATTAATGTAATTTTATTGTTTTCCATTTTTATAAGTTACCAGTAGCCACTGCATTTTCTAACCTCGGCTTATACTCGGGTCAATACGTTTTCCCAGTTTTTGTGGCAAAATTTGGTGCCTCGGCTTATACTCGGGTCGGCTTATACTCGAGTATATACGGTAACCAATTAAGAGAATTGAGATACCACTGTAATTTATAGTGCAGGATGCTCTGTTAGTAGCACAATTGTGATTTCTTAAACTATGGATTACTTCAGAATTGATTTTGCACAATGTATGAATACATAATTAATCTAATTTCACCAGGTACAAAAGTAAAATCTACCAGGACACAGACCAACCCCTATCTGGCCAATAAAGATATCAATCCTAAGAAGCCAGATTTAGTATCTGCTTTTCAACAGGAACGACAGTATCTTTTCAGCCCAACGAAAGCAATTCATGAAGCATCTGGGTCTCTTGAAGGTCATCTCATTCCAATGGCAATTCCATTAGGTATGAATTGAAAAGTTACTCAACTTTTGGTTAGCAAGAAGCCGATCAGGTAACTGTGCAGATTCAGTGCGGTTTATTTTCTTCTGATTATCTTTAATGCCAATGCAAGTCCTAATTTGATACCTCTCAGTGTTATTCTGTAAGGGATTTGGGAAATAGATAGATAGATAGATAGATAGATAGATAGATAGATAGATAGATAGATAGATCTGTTCTTAAAGCTTGAAATTCCCACAAATGAGGGGGAAAGTCATTTGTCAAATAAAAGTCAAATGAAAAGTCATTTGACTTCCAATTTGAAAATTATGAAATAGAATTCTGTTCATAATCTCTAGATACCTCAGATTTGAGTAGCCCGAGAAACTGAGGAACTGAAGAATTTGAACCATTTTTTTACTGGAACGATTGACCGGTCTTCAAATATTTGCATGGGTCAGTAGGCCTCTCTAGGACAGCATCCGGTTTGCAGCATTGGCTGATGAGATTTCTCTGAGAAAGTGATAAGCATATCATGGAGGAAACAGGCCTCTTCCATTTAATATTGAATGATATTTTCTGAATGTTGCTTGATTTACCCCTCATATATATAGACATTGATACAGCAAGAGAATTGAATAAATAAGCTCTAAGATATTATCTGATTTTTTGCCATAAATTCTCATTTATGACTTTTCCTTCATGAATAAAAGAATGGAGATGCTTGGTGTGTTATCTAGCATGCTATCCATTTGTATATCGAATTGCAATTTTTCAGTTTGTTTTGAATTTCTCCTAATTCTTTTTCTTTGGATATCTTTTTATTCATTTTTAAAAATTTTAACTTTGCCTATAGTTTTGTTCCTGATTAGAATCCATTCAAGATAATTTTAGAAAAAGAAACATAGAAGACTGACGGCAGAAAAAGACCTCATGGTCCATCTAGTCTGCCCTTATACTATTTCCTGTATTTTATCTTACAATGGATATATGTTTATCCCAGGCATGTTTAAATTCAGTTACTGTGGATTTACCAACCACGTCTGCTGGAAGTTTGTTCCAAGGATCTACTACTCTTTCAGTAAAATAACATTTTCTCATGTTGCCTTTGATCATTCCCCCAACTAACTTCAGATTGTGTCCCCTTGTTCTTGTGTTCACTTTCCTATTAATTTTCATTGCTTTCTTTTGTTTTGAACTTTCATAGGGCAAAAACAGATCAATCTCATCTTGCCTCAGCCTTCAGAAATAAATATAGGTGAATTCCATCCTGTTACTGTGGCAACTTCTATTCTTCCCCCTTCCTCTCCCCCACCACCAAAGTCAAAAGTGAACAAGCCCAGTGTCACAATAATAGAAATGAAGTCAGAGAAAAAGGATCCTCCCATACTAACTATGCAGGTATGGCATAAAGACTAAGAAATATTTAGTGACTTAATAGTCACGTTGAGAAAAATATATCTTCCTCTCTTTCTATCCCTCTCTGGTAGGAAAACACAATGGCCACTTTTGTATCTGGAGACCACAGAACAAACACACCATTTTTCAAAGGGAAATTGTAAGGGGGAGTATAGGTGTAAGGGGGAGTATACATTAATAAAATTAAATTAAGCTGAGTTAGCTAAATCATTATAGAATAGAATAGAATAGAATTTTTTATTGGCCAAGTGTGATTGGACACACAAGGAATTTGTCTTGGTGCATATCCTCTCAGCGTACATTAAAAAAAAAGATACATTTGTCAAAAATCATGTGGTACAACACTTAATGATTGTCATAGGGGTCAAATAAGCAATGAATAAACAATCAATATCAATAAAAATCTTATGATACAAGCAACAAGTTACAGTCATACAGTTCTAAGTGGGAGGAAAAGGATGACAGGAATGATGAGAAAAACTAGTAGAATAGAAGTGCAGATTTAGTAAAAAGTCTGACTATTGAGGGAATTATTTGTTTAGTAGAGTGATGTTCTTGTGTCTAGTTGTCTTGGTGTACAGTGCTCTGTATCAACGTTTTGAGGGTAGGAGTTGAAACAGTTTATGTCCAGGATGCGAGGGGTCAGTCAATATTTTCCCCACCCTCTTTTTGACTCGTGCAGTATACAGATCCTCATTGGAAGGCAGGTTGGCAGCAATTGTTTTTTCTGCAGTTCTGATTATCCTCTGAAGTCTGTGTCGGTCCTGTTGAGTTGCAGCACCAAACCAGACAGTTATAGAGGTGCAGATGACAGACTCAATGATTCCTCTGTAGAACTGTATCAGCAGCTCCTTGGGCAGTTTGAGTTTCCTGAGCTGGCGCAGAAAGAACATTCTTTGTTGTGCTGTTTTGATGATGTTTTTGATGTTAGGTGACCATTTTAGGTCTTGAGATATGATAGAAGCTAGAAATTTGAAGGTCTCTACTGTTGATACTGTGTTGCCTAGAATTGTGAGAGGTGGAAAGGTGGAAGGGTTTCTCCCAAAGTCTACCACCATTTCTACGGTTTTGAGTGTGTTCAGTTCTAGATTGTTCTGGTCACACCACAAGGATAGTTGTTCAACTTCCCATTTGTATGCGGATTCATCATTGTCTTGAATGAGTCCGATCATTGTTGTATCATCTGGAAACTTCAGTAGTTTAACAGATGGATCATTTGAGATGCAGTCATTAGTGTATAGAGAGAAGAGAAGTGGTGAGAGTACACAGCCTTGGGGGGCACCTGTGCTAATTGTACATGTATCTGATGTGATTTTTCCTAGCTTCACCTGCTGCTTCCTGTCTGTCAGGAAGCTTGTGATCCACTTACATGTGTGTTCAGGTACCGCTTGCTGATTTAGTTTGGTTAAGAGAATGTCCGGTATGATGGTATTGAATGCTGAACTGAAGTCTACAAAGAGAACCCTAGCGTAGGTCATTGGAGATTCAAGATGTTGAAGGATGTAGTGCAGAGCCATATTAACAGCATCAATTATTTAAGCAATTGTGTTTTCCAAAACACATAGTAGTCTTCTGAAGTCACACTTTAGAGTTCATAGAAGTCTATTTAATAGATTGATAGCTTATCAGATAATTACTAATTTTTTAGTGCTGGAGTAGGCATGATAGCAGATTCCTATGTCTAAATACAGACATACTGCAACTACATTTGTTTAAATTTAAATTGATTTTTTAAAAAGAAAAATCCTTTATAAATAAATGTTCCTTAGATTACTTAGATGGGATGATCTCCCCCTCCTTGTGTGTGTTTGTGTGTGTACCAAATATTGCATCAAGAGCTCAATCTTGAGAGATGTTATCATCCTTTTTTATTCAATTGTTGCTTCTGGAAAATATAGAACAAAAAAGCCATTTTTAATCTTCCCAGAGTTTCCTTCCTGCCACGTTTGCCACCACCACAGCAGGGCAGTGTGTTTTTATTTTTGCAAACAATGTAGAACCATTGGAGGTGACGAGAGGGAGCAGTGGTTAACTTGGCAATTGGTCTTCTGTCTGGCTGATTGAAAAATTCTGGCAATGGAGTCCACATATTTTAGAATTGCAAATTTGGAAAATGTTGATTGAGAAGTTGTGATTTGAATACAGTTCCCTCTCCTATGAAATATAAAACCTATATTAGATGGTTTCTGTTAGCTTTCATTCTTGGCCATTTTGAGAGCCCTTCAATTTTAAAAAAAGTTTTCAAAATGTTAAATGTTAAAAAATAGATTCAACTTTAGTAAGAATAAATCTTATTAAGCAGTGTTTTTGTGCATGTAACATATTATTTTGCCCTGATTTTATTTAAAAAAAGTTTTTAAAATGTTAAATGTTAAAAAATAGATTCAACTTTAGTAAGAATAATCTTATTAAGCAGTGTTTTTGTGCATGTAATATATTATTTTGCCCTCATATTATTTGCTTTTTATGATAATGTCAGATTGATTGATGCCCATTCCATTTTCAGCATACCAGAATAATTGTACTCTTTCCTTTTAGACATAGCTTGTCAAAATTAATTAATACTTAGTCTTATTGATATTGGCTAGACAGTTTCCTTTTCAGCAGAGATGACTGCCTCTTGAAGTTTTTTTCTCTGAAATAAAAATAGCTGCAGTGATCGGGTTGGTGTTGAAGGATCTCTCCCATTTGGCTACTCCCTCCCCCCCCTTTCTTTATTCTGGACGTGGTCTGGCTTGGAGAAGATATTAATGATACTGACATCCCTACTTTCTGTCTAATACACATAGTCCTCAACTTACAACATTTAGTGACTATTCAAAGTTACAACAGCACTGGAAAAAGTGAGGGCACCATGCGAGCCCCCAAAATGCAATGTGACCTTGACCCCTCACATCCTGGACATAAACTGTTTCAACTCCTACCCTCAAAGCGTTGCTATAGAGCACTGCACAGCAAGACAACAGTTTTCCCCTGAACGCCATCACTCTACTAAACAAATAATTCACTCAACACTGTCAAACTTTTTACTAAATCTGCACTTCTATTTCTACTAGTTTTTTTTCATCATTCCTATCACCCTTTTCCTCCCACTGTATGACTGTAACTTGTTGCGTGTATCATAAGATTCTTATTAATATTGATTGTTTCTTCATTGCTTATTTGACCCCTGTGACAATCATTAGGCGTTTATATTTTATGTTTGGTATGTATGTGTTGTATGGTTTTTATTTGTTGGGGTTTTATATATCTTTTTATTATTAGATTTGTTCTATTGCTATACTGCTTTTTATTACTGTTGTGAGCTGCCCCAAGTCTTCGAAGAGGGGCGGCATACAAATCTAATAAATTATTATTATTATTATTATTATTATTATTATTATTATTATTATTATTAAGTGTTGTACCACATTATTCTTGACAAATATATCTTTTTCTTTTATGTACACTGAGAGCATATGCACCAAGACAAATTCCTTGTGTGTCCAATCACACTTGGCCAATAAAGAATTCTATTCTACCTATTCATGTGCACCACCCCCTGAGTATGTGCGCATTCCCTACATGCGCCCCTTGCATGCACGACAGAGACTCCAAAACCAGCTGACCAGCAGGAGGTGTGCGCACATGCACAGTGAAGCTGAGCTGGGGTAACGGTTAGCGTGCCTGCAGAGAGGGCTCTGTGCAACCTGTGGTATGCGAGCCATAGGTTCATCATCATGGACATAGATGATACAAGGTGTGATTGAGATGTGGCTTGTAACCACTTACAGAAATGAAAAATTCAATTTGTGGTCTTTCTTTGCAGACACTACCTAATATTGATATTGATAGCATCTCAAGTGACACTACAAATGAAAACCAGGCGTCTTTACTGCTTGGACTTGCAAAAGCTACAATACAGGTATCTGTTGGTTCCAATAAGCAAACTTTGTCTAATATTGCTGGGTCATTGCTGGAAAGAGAATTTAACTTTAATTTAATATGGTTCACCTGATTAATTTCTTATAAGGAAAACCTTTATGTAAAATTATTATTTATTTATTTTGTCCAATACACAATGAGGGTTTTAGTGAGTATATATCAATATACACATAGTAAAATACATGATGAAGGTTATAGAGGAGATACTCATAGTAAAATATATCTAAGAAATAATAGAAAAGAAGATATAGGAATAGAATACAGTGATCCCCCGATCATTGCGAGGGTTCCGTTCCAGGACCCCTAGCAATGATCGGGTTTTCGCGAAGTAGTGCTGCGGAAGTAAAAACACCATCTGCGCATGCGCAGATGGTGTTTTTACTTCCGCAGCGCTAGCGAGGAGCCGAAGATTGGGGTTCCTGGGAAGGGGACTCAGCTGGGAAGCGGCGCGGCTGTTTTAAAACGTCGCCGCCGGCATGGGGGGCTTGCCAGCACCCCCCGGACCCCCAACCTGGGTTTGGGGGGCTGCTAGGAAGCCCCCCATGCCGGCGGCGACGTTTTAAAACAGCCGCGCGGCTTCCCAATGAGTCCCGAAGACAAACGCGGAAGTTCGCCTTTGACGTTTGTCTTCGGGACTAATTGGGAAGCCGCGCGGCTGTTTTAAAACGTTGCCGCCGGCATGGGGGGCTTGCCAGCACCCCCCGGACCCCCAACCCGGGTTTGGGGGGCTGCTAGGAAGCCCCCCATGCCGGCGGCGACGTTTTAAAACAGCCGCGCGGCTTCCCAATGAGTCCCGAAGACAAACACGGAAGTTCGCCTTTGACGTTTGTCTTCGGGACTCATTGGGAAGCCGTGCAGCTGTTTTAAAACGTCGCCGCCGGCATGGGGGGCTTGCCAGCACCCCCCGGACCCCCAACCCGGGTTTGGGGGGCTGCTAGGAAGCCCCCCATGCCGGCGGCGACGTTTTAAAACAGCCGCGCGGCTTCCCAATGAGTCCCGAAGACAAACACGGAAGTTCGCCTTTGACGTTTGTCTTCGGGACTCATTGGGAAGCCGTGCAGCTGTTTTAAAACGTCGCCGGCGGCATGGGGGGCTTGCCAGCACCCCCCGGACGTTTGGGGGGCTGCTAGGAAGCCCCCCATGCCGGCGGCGACGTTTTAAAACAGCCGCGCGGCTTCCCAATGAGTCCCGAAGACAAACGTCAAAGGCGAACTTCCGCGTTTGTCTTCGGGACTCATTGGGAAGCCGCGCGGCTGTTTTAAAACGTCGCCGCCGGCATGGGGGGCTTGCCAGCACCCCCCCGAACCCGGGTGGCCGGGCGAGCAGCGAGCGAACGGCGGGTGGCCGGGCGAAGGGCGGGCGAGCAGCGAGCGAACGGCGGGTGGCCGGGCGAAGGGCGGGCGAGCAGCGAGCGAACGGCGGGTGGCCGGGCGAAGGGCGGGCGAGCAGCGAGCGAACGGCGGGCGAGCGGGTGCTGGGGGGGGCTTCTCGCCCTCCCGCCAGCAAGAGGAGACCCAGGGAAGCCGCCCAGCAGCTGATCTGCCCGGCGCCATCTACGCATGCGTGCCCATAGAAAAAAGGGCGCGCATGCGCAGATGGTGTTTTTACTTCCGGGTTGCAAAATCGCCATATAGCCGTTTCGCAATGATCGGGGTCGCAATACCCGGGGGATCACTGTATATCAATGAAAGAATAGAAGAAGAGATATAGGAATAGAGGAAAGGTATAGGAGATATAGGAGAGCAATAGGACAGGGGACGGAAGGCACTCTAGTGCACTTGTACTCGCCCCTTACTGACCTCTTAGGAATCTGGATAGGTCAACCGTAGATAATCTAAGGGTAAAGTGTTGGGGGTTTGGGGATGACACTATGGAGTCCGGTAATGAGTTCCACGCTTTGACAACTCGGTGACTGAAGTCATATTTTTTACAGTCAAGTTTGGAATGGTTAATATTAAGTTTAAATCTGTTGTGTGCTCTTGTGTTGTTGTGGTTGAAGCTGAAGTAGTCGCTGACATGTATGTCCTAGTTTGAAAGACCCAAGTAATTACTGATTTATTCAAACCAAAATTCTTGACTGTTTCTAATTTTACCATACAGCTTTCTTCATTCTCACTGCTTCAACTTTTCTGTTTCTTCTGACATACTCAACTCTCACTTCTAAATAACAGAATAAAAACATTTTTTCTACTTTCATTTATCTTCTTTGATCATGTATTATGCTATCTTTCTATCTTTCTACCATCATTTGCATGTCTTCATCCCAAACCATTTCATCACTTTTATTTTTAACGTGTTTATTCTGTTGGGGTCCCCTTTAGCTTTTTTCATCCATTTTTAATACAAGTTTTATTTTTATCAGATTAACTACATTTTCTCTGCCTGAATATTAACTGTGCTTGCCTTTTGCTACTTTATTTGCAGCTATCCTTTTCTCACTAGTCACATTGAATAATGATTTTTCTTATCCACATTTTTGCCTTAATTCTGTATTACAGAAAATATGCATTCATTGTGTTGAAACATTTTTCCTGTTTTGATTTTCATGCAGGACTTCTACTTCCCACTGTCATTTTTCTTTTCATTTTTTTCTCTACACATTCATCACTTTATTAAAAATGGTGTGTCATATCGGAGAATTTTTCTTCACCCTGTAATCCTTCACTAATTCTCTCAGCCCGTCATAATCAAATGAATTTATGCATTTAGATTTATTTCTTTTGCCGCGTGTGTTCATGAACAGACATGCATAAATCTTTATTAAAACAAACAAAACTTTTTCTAAGCAACCATTTAGTATTCTATTGGTCTCTATGTGGCCAAATCACTGTCTAGGCTCTCATCCTGTTTCCATCTGTTGTATGTGAAATTCATTCATTCATTCATTCATTCATTCATTCATTCATTCATTCATTCATTCACTCACTCACTCACTCACTCACTCACTCACTCACTTACTCACTCACTCACTTATTTATTTATTTATTGGATTTGTATGCCGCCCCTCTCTGGAGACTCGGGGCGGCTAACAGTAACAATAAAACAGTGTACAATAGTGATCTAATACAAAAAATGATTAAAACCCCATTAATATAAAAACCAAACATACATACATACCATGCATAGAATTGTAAAGGCCTAGGGGGAAAGAGGATCTCAATTCCCCCATGCCTGACGGCATATTCATGTCACATACCTGATTCCCCCCACATCTCAAAATATCACATTCTTTTATTTTCTATTACTGTACTTTTGTAACTAAATTTGAGAGATAACTGGAATTTGTCTTTTATGTAGCCCACTACAGAAGACAGCTTCCTTCAGGATGAAGATCTGAAACTTCCAGGTGCTAACTTTATGGATGCTACTGATATTAATCAGGTCAGTTTTTTGGTACTCTACCTTGCAATGCAAAAAAAGTAGCTTATCCTTTTTTAAATACTGCTGCTTTTACCCATTGCAGCTTGTTAGTCCGCGGAGAGGGGCGGCATACAAATCTAAATAATAAAATAAATAAATAAATAAAATAAATGTATGATTCACTATTATAATAGAAAAAATTACATTTTGTCTTCTGTTGTGTTTATCCAAAAAAGCAGCAGAAATAATATTAAAAAACACTTAGGACACCAATTTATAAGATGTGAAAGAAATTTCTGCCTTCCCATTTCTTTGGGGAATTACTTTTACCATGCATTTGGTTATAATAAAACCTTTCAAATCAAACTGGTTAATACACAAGAGAGAGTTTTAATCTGAAAGTCTGATATTTGAAAATATTGATGTGATATTTGAAAAGGTAAAATACTTAAGGCATTAAGGAACATTTTCTAAACAGATTTTTGAAAGTATAATCATGCAAGTATCCATGAAATGTTTAGCAGCCCATTCACTTCCTGTTAAAAAGAATATATGAGGGAAGAATAATATTGTCTTTTCCCAATTGCATAATGCTTTCCTGGTAATGCATCTTAATGCTGGTTTCACTGGTCTTAACTTTATTTGCACCCATTGCTACTTGTTTATTTTGGAGTATAATTTGTATGCTGCCTTCTGTGATGATGCATACAACTTCACCCATAGGTAATTGGGGTGCCATCAGATCAGTAAAGTATGTTTGTTATGGCAGTGTTTCCCAACCTTGGCAACTTGAAGATATCTGGACTTCAACTCCCAGAATTCCCCAGCCAGCGTACTCTGGCTAGGGAATTCTGGGAGTTGAAGTCCAAACATCTTCAAGTAGCCACGGTTGGGAAACACTGTGTTATGGCATCACCAAAATAAACAATCACACAACTCTTTAGTTTTTAAGCTTTTTAACCTCTCCATATCAATATTAACTTGAAAGTATCTCAATTGCTGTAATGCCTTCATCTGCCCATATCAAACACTAGTACTGGTCATCCAGAATGTGACCCTAGACCCGGCAGCCTGTGGGCCAGATGCGACACTGCAGGCCACGCCTACTTGAGCTCAGTGAAGGGGGGGAGTCACAAAAAGTCACATGATGGTAACATGATGCCGCGAGTTTGATACCTGTACCCTAGAGCGGTGAGGGCGAACCTTTCTTTTTTGGTTTGTGTGCCAAAAGGGTGTGTGCACTTGCCCACATCCATTCCCCCCCTCAACGCATGCGGACACCCCCCCATGCTGGTCCTGTGCATGTACACTATTTCCCATACCTGCATATGTGCACAGGCCTCACTGAAGCCTGGGATGGTGAAAAAACAGGCAAGCCAGGAACTTCGGGAAAATGGACTCCCGGTTTGCCCGTTGTGCTCTGTTTTGTATTCTGAAGCTTCTGGAGGGCAAAATGACCTTCCCCAAGGCCGAAAATCAGCTGGCTAGTACATGCACGCGCGCTGGAGCTGAATAGGGCAACGCCTCACATGCCCTCCGATATGGCTCTACGTGCTCCCGCCTCAGAGTATCTAAAATCTGAATAAGATCTGCTGCTCTTTTTCAGTCTAGGGTTTTTATATTTATTATTAGGAGCTGTGGTGGTGCAGTGCTTAGAACTGGGGTGGGCAATTCATTTTGCCATGGGGCCGCATGAGAAATTGGGATGGTTTTACAGGGCCGGACTAATATAATTAACTCAGTTCTACCCAATACTGTAGAGACCCAGACCCTGGCCTGATCTAAACACCCAGGCCCACTCTACAGACCCCTAATTGTTTGCTTTACGGCAACACGGTGCACCACAGTCACTGCGCTGGAGTGTTTGCGTGGTTTCTGTGCTCTGCCGCTCTCGGTAGGAGGTCGGGGTCTGCTTCAGTGGGAGGATGAAAGAGCTTACCGTGTCTGCTGGGACTCCTCTGGTTCCTGCTTTCCTCATGATTCATCAGGAAAGCAGGAACCGGAGGGGTCCCGGCAGACATGGTGAGCTCTTTCATCCTCCCACTAGAGCAGACCCCGACCTCCGTGGAACAGTTACAGATAGTGGGCGGGCCAGTCACAGACAGAGGGCGGGCCGAATGCGGCCCCCGGGCCGCCCCTTGCCCAGGCCTGGCTTAGAAGGCAGTAATTGTAGGCTACCTCTGCCCAAAGCCAGCAGTTCAGTTCTGACCAGCCTTCTGACATCAGTAAAAGGAGGACCCAGATTGCTGGGGGCAATATCTTGACAGTATAAACCTTTCAGAGAGTGCTGTAAAACCTAAATCTACACGCTGTTCCTATTAGATTAGATTAGATTAGATTTCTTGGATTTATATGCCGCCCCTCTCCGAAAACTCAGGGCGGCTCACAACAAAATAAAAACAATACATAATAACAAATCCAATACCCACCAATCCAATTACAATTTTAAGCTAAAAATTCATAAAAACAACCCCAGAATATTAAAACACGCATACAATCAATCTAACACCAAAACAACATGGGCAAGGGGGAGATGTTTCAGTTCCCCCATGCCTGACGGCAGAGGTGGGTTTTGAGGAGTTTGCGAAAGGCAAGGAGGGTGGGGGCAATCCTAATCTCAGGGGGGAGCTGGTTCCAGAGGGTCGGAGCTGCCACAGAGAAGGCTCTTCCCCTGGGTCCCGCCAGACGACATTGTTTAGTCGACAGGACCCGGAGAAGGCCAACTCTGTGGGACCGAACCGGTCGCTGGGATTCGTGCGGCAGAAGGCGGTCCCGGAGATATTCTGGTCCGGTGCCATGAAGGGCTTTATAGGTCATAACCAACACTTTGAATTGTGACCGGAAACTGATCGGCAACCAATGCAGACTGCGGAGTGTTGGAGTGATATGGGCATACTTAGAGAAGCCCATAATTGCTCTCGCAGCTGCATTCTGCACGATCTGAAGTTTCTGAACAGTTTTCAAAGGTAGCCCCATGTAGAGAGCGTTACAGTAGTCGAGCCTCAAGGTGATGAGGGCATGAGTGACTGTGAGCAATGACTCCCGGTCCAAGTAGGTCCGCAACTGGTGCACCAGGCGAACCTGGGCAAACACCCCCCTCGCCACAGCTGAAAGGTGTTTCTCTAATGTGAGCTGTGGATCGAGGAGGACGCCCAAGTTGCGGACCCTCTCTGAGGGGGTCAATAATTCCCCCCCCCCCCAGGGTAATGGATGGACAGATCGAATTGTCCTTGGGAGGCAAGACCCACAGCCACTCCGTCTTGTCTGGACTGAGTTTGAGTTTCTGGACACCCATCTAGGCCCTAATGTGGTAAATAGAATGTACTGAATTCAAAAGCAATGATGACCCTGAAAGTATGTTGAATGTTGTTTGTTGTCTTGCAGGAAGAAGGAGATGATGACAGGATGTCACAATTCTCTGAACCATTCCTACACTTTAGCAGACAAGGAGACACCAGCTCTCCAAAATATAATGGACCTCCATTTCCACCAGTGGCTCCAGCACCTCAGGTTTCAGCTGATATTCTTGATAAGATAATAGAAAAGCAAGAGATCTTGGAAAACAAATTGATTAGTTGGTGAGTTCTTAATACCATGAAATGGGGATCATTATGTTTCAATCCCATTCATGCTTTGTAATGTCTGTTTGATTTTTCATGATGTGTGCAGATAGTTTGCGACTTACAATCACAATTAGGACTGGAGCATCTGTCACTATGATCAGTGATGCAGATGCAAATGGTGTTTGATTTTACAACTTTTTTCCCTCTAATTGTTAAGTGAATCATACAGCTGTTAAACTAATCTTTAGTTTCCCCATTCACTTTGCTTGTCAAAAGCTCCCTGGGACACTAATGATGCAAGGGCTGGATGTAGGTCACTTTTTTTCAATAATGTTGTAACTTTGAACTGACATTAAACAAATGATTATAAGACCTGGATTACCTGTAGTCAATTCCCATGGTCAGACAAATATCTCAGAATATATCGATCACAATAAGAGGAAACATTTGAGATAGAACTTCATGTAGCGCTGATATAAAATGAAATGTTAAAGGGGCAGATAGATAGGGGTAGATCAAAATAGAAAGGTTGATTAAAAAGAAGAATTTGGAAGGCAAGAAAAAGGAATTATTTATATAAGGAAATCTTAAGCCCATGAACTAACGGTACTTAACCTAGCTATTTTTATTTAGTGTGCTGAACAGTTCAACTGCAGTTAGAGAAAATATAAACATTATTAATCCATCAGGGTAGAACAAGAAGTAATGGCACGAGTTATCAGCGGAATGTATCCATCTCAGAAAGAGGTGATTCGCAACTTAAGCCCATCAGAAAGTGAAGAGAGCCAATCAGTATCCTCGGACATTGGTAAGTAAAAAAACCCACAGCTGTCTTATCCTGGTTAAAGAAGAATGGGGGGCAAGCTTTTACAGAAGGTGTCTAGGAAAAGGATTCATATAGTAAATTTGATCAGTGAATAATCCTGCATTTACTGAATCTGATAAATTGGATTTTTTTTTCTCAATTCACCCCATTCTACTGTTTTCTTAAGCATGTGCTGTTGCCTCCATCACATTTTCTCTCATATTTTTGTTTCTGTAGCAATAAGAAAATGCTCCAAGCAACCCAACATAATAAAACATTGATGCAATTTAGGAAAGGAAGAATATGTGTGAGCATGCGTGCACACACACAAACACACACACAAAGAGAGAGAGAGAATTTCTAGTTTGTTCATCAATCTCTTAAGTTTATTCATGGGTTTTCTTCCTTGATTGGCAATACAGTGCTCCCTCGCTTTTCGTGGGGGATGCGTTCCGAGACCGCCCGTGAAAGTTGAATTTCCGCGAAGTAGAGATGCGAAAGTAAATACACTATTTTTGGCTATGAAAAGTATCACAAGCCTTCCCTTCACACTTTAAACCCCTAAATTGCAATTTCCCATTCCCTTAGCAACCATTCAGATTATTACTCACCATGTTTATTTATTAAAGTTTATTTAAAAAAATATTAAAGGCAGACAAAAGTTTGCCGATGACATATGACGTGGTATAGGGAAAAAACCCGCAAAGTATTTTTAAATTAATATTTTTGAAAAACCGTGGTATAGACTTTCCGCGAAGTTCGAACCCACGGAAATCGAGGGAACACTGTATTTCTCCCATATGTCAAGGAGGAGATCTTCCAGGCTTGTCTGGAGCTGTTGTAGTTTGAAACTGGATTTTCTTTACATAAAGCAGGTGATCAGCTACTGAGATATAACCCTCTTCAGAAAATGTATTCTCCCTAATGAATATTATCTATTCCTGCGATATTCATTTTAATTTAAGTTTTAAAGAGAGCACGATATTCTTATTAGTACTGTTCCTTACACAATACTCACTAGTCCTAGTTCCATCATTCTGGTTCTTCAGAGAACTGTTATTGTCTCCTCCTTTAGGGCCCAAAGTCATCCACACCCACTTTCCTGGTTTCTAGCTTGATACTTTAGCCACTATACCAAACTGGCTCTAATTATGAAATATAAGAAATAGTAAAGTGAGATATTACTCGTGTTCATGGGATCGTCATTTAAAATCTACAAATTAAGCATTTAAGTTAAAAAGAACCACATATAAACAAAAAGGCATAAGGGGGAAATGTGATATCATTCCATTCCTTGCATTGTTTCTCATATCATTTCTAGCAATACTCTAGCTCAGGATCAGTTATCTATCTATCTATCTATCTATCTATCTATCTATCTATCTATCTATCTATCTATCTATCTATCTATCTATCTATCTATCTATTCCAATACACAATGAGGGTTTTAGTGGGTATATATCTATATACACATAGTAAAATACATGATGAAGGTTATAGAGGAGATACTCATAGTAAAATATGTCTAAGAAATAATAGAAAAGAAGATATAGTAATAGAACATATCAATGAAAGAATAGAAGAAGAGATATAGGAATAGAAGAAAGGTATAGGAGATATAAGAGAGCAATAGGACAGGGGACGGAAGGCACTCTAGTGCACCTGTACTCGCCCCTTACTGACCTCTTAGGAATCTGGATAGGTCAACCGTAGATAATCTAAGTGTTGGGGATTTGGGGATGACACTATGGAGTCCGGTAATGAGTTCCACGCTTCGACAACTCGGTTACTGAAGTCATATTTTTTACATTCAAGTTTGGAGCTGTTAATATTAAGTTTAAATCTGTTGTGTGCCCTTGTGTTGTTGTGGTTGAAGCTGAAGTAGTCGCCTACAGGCAGGACGTTGCAGCATATGATCTTGTGGGCAATACTTAGATCTTGTTTAAGGCGTCTTAGTTCTAAACTTTCTAGGCCCAGGATTGAAAGTCTAGTCTCATAGGGTATTCTATTTTGAGTGGAGGAGTGTTTGGGATAGCAGAGAATAGAAATAACTGAAAATCAGGAATATAGTTCAAAGCTCTTCGTATCCAGATGAACAACTTTTAAAGTTGAATTTCTGCTTGTGTTTTGATCCATCTTCAGTTGAAGCAGCAGGCACTAAAGGTTTTCAGCTATTTGTTGATGCTGGCGTCCCAGTAGATTCTGAAATGGTAAGGCATTTAGTCAATGAAGCCCTTGCTGAAAGATTAACTGCAATGCTGGGCAACAGAGAAAGCGAAAAACCTGCATTGGCTCCAGTCGCTTCTTCCAGTGTGCCACAGGTGCCAGAAAAGGTAAGTTGCTTTCATTTGTACTTACTTTGAGAGTAATAAAACTCTTTTGGAGTTGGGCAGCCAATAATTATTTAAAGTAATTGGCTGCAATTTAAATCTGTTCTTTCTCAGGAATGTAAATTCCCCAGTTCTCAAACCCAGAAAACTTTTGCCTTCTTGGGATTCAGTCTCAATGTAGTAGCCTTCATCCAGGTCACACAGTCACTACTTCGGGACATGCACAACCTCACCTGCTTCAGATATTACCTAGTGGAATTTAAGGTCATCTGCCTCCCGAACAGTTTTATACACATAATAAATAGCTCTGAAGATAGAGTACTGCCTTAAGGCACTAGCACAGTGAAACTGGCAATATGTACTGAAAAAATATCCAGGACCCCAGCCCTACAAGGGCCACTTAGTAGCAGCTGAATCAGTGGCCATTCTGTTTCTCCATAGGGCTTTTGGTCAGACAGTGGCTTGGACAGCAAATTTAATTTAATTTAATTCATTCGACTTCTGTGCTGCCTGTTGGCTTGTCTCGGTTAGCCAGGCTATGAAACCTTTGACAACACCGAACAGAGAATTTTAACAGAGCGTGGATGTGTGATGAAGCCAAGACACAGACTTAGTTAAGTATTATTTACATATAAACAAAATATAAACAATCGAGAATAAGCACGAAGCAAATACAGAATAATACGCACTGAGCAATTACAAGATTAGCACAAAGCAAAACACACTATAGATAATAAGCATGAAGCTAAAATATAATATAGATAATAAGCACGAAGCTAAAATGCAATATAGATAAAAGCACAAAGCTTATACAACCACGAAGCTTAAACACGACTCCCCCATCTCTCAGGCAAAGTGAAAAAGGAAATGACGGAGCAAAATAATGAGCTTTTATAGCTTCAATGAGGAAGTGATGAAACAGCCTTGAATATTAACTCTTCAAGTACAAGTTAACCCTTTAAGTGCACATTAACTCTTTAAGTACAAGTTTGGTACAAGTGTACAATATGCAGTTTACAATGGTAATTCCTAACAACCATGTACCCTGTACTAACACCGCCCAATCCCTTAGGACTCAGGGCAGCTTATAACAATTAAAAAACAATACAATGATACAATGATAAAAACGAAGTTGAACAATGACAATAATTAAAATCCCAAAACCGTAACAAACCCAAATTACAACCTCTCTCCCAAAACAATCAACAAACATCCATACTGACAAACATAATTTGGGCACGTCTGGTGTTAAAATTCATGGCCCCCAGGCCTGTCGGCAAAGCCAGGTTTTATTAACAGCTTTTCGAAAAGCCAGTAAAGTGAGAGCAGTGCGAACATCGGGAGGGAGCTGGTTCCATAGAGCTGGGGCGGCAACAGAAAAGGCCCTTCCCCGCGGTCCTGCCAACCTACATTGTTTAGTTGATGGGACCTGGAGGAGGTCGATTCTGTGCGATCTAATAGGTCTCTGGGAGGTATGTGGCAGGAGACGGTCCAAAAAATAGGCCCTAAGCCATGTAGGGCTTTATAGGTGATAACCAACACCTTGAATTGTGACTGGAGACTAATCGGTAGCCAGTGCAGCACACGGAATGTTGGTGTTATATGGGCGTACCGAGAAAGAAAGATTGGCTTAATCTTCTTATTCTGGCCATATAGAATTCCAGAACTAAGCCTTAGTACGATGGCAGATCTTGGCTTGCTTTGATATGACATTTTATATTTGTACTTCAAATCCAGACTTATTTCTTATCTGGTTTTGTATCCAGGCTGAAGAATCAAATGCATTAAATTAACATTGTCATTGACCAGCAATATATTTCTGCTTTAACAAGTTCTCCCTTCTTGGAATAGCAAGCATTTGACTCATTTAATTAATTATTATTAATTATTATTTGTTGTGGTTGGCTCTGGCCCAGCTCCTTCCCCAAGGAATGTGGAGGTGGATGCAGGGGAAACATCAACATGTCATAGGCCTGTTTTATTGCCGACAGAGTCAGGTAGTGCAGTTGGTGGGGGTGATTTGGAAGAGGGGGGCTTGGCACACAGCCCAGGAAGCCAATCTCCATTATCTTTGGTCGATTCAGATGAGGAAGTGTTAGACCCACGCATGTGCAGAATTATGCATTGAAGAGACCAATTGAAGAAATATTACAGGAGATAAGAGAGGCCACCTGTGTTTGGGTGGGGCTCCAGTAATTAGAGCTTCTGATATAAATAGCAGCGTGCTGGCTTGGCCGTTGCGGAAGATTATCTGATTGTTGTTCTTCAGGACCGTGCCTTGCTGTTTCCAGACTTTGTTGATTTTTCACAACTTTGAAACCAAAGCAGAGCAAAGTGTGTGTGTTTCACTTCGTGGAAGAAGGTGTGTGTTTCACTTCGTGGAAGAAGGAGGGCTGTGATGTTGCTTTACAGCTGCTAGCTAAGTACTTAAGGTGCTCTTTGACCTCTCAGCGGCTTTCGATACCATCGACCATGGTATCCTTCTGCGCCGGCTGGAGGGGTTGGGGGTGGGAGGCACTGTTCTTCAGTGGTTCTCCTCCTACCTCTCTGGCCGGTCGCAGTCGGTGTTAGTGGGGGGTCAGAGGTCGACTCCTAGGTTTCTCCCTTGTGGGGTGCCTCAGGGGTCGGTCCTCTCCCCCCTGCTATTTAACATCTACATGAAACCGCTGGGCGAGATCATCCAAGGACATGGGGTGAGGTATCATCAATATGCGGATGATACCCAGCTTTACATCTCCACCCCATGCCCAGTCAACGAAGCGGCGGAAGTGATGTGCCGGTGCCTGGAGGCTGTTGGGGCCTGGATGGGTGTCAACAGACTCAAGCTCAACCCGGATAAGACGGAGTGGCTGTGGGTTTTGCCTCCCAAGGACAATCCCATCTGTCCGTCCATCACCCTGGGGGGGGGGAATTATTGACCCCCTCAGAGAGGGTCCGCAACTTGGGCGTCCTCCTCGATCCACAGCTCACATTAGAAAAACATCTCTCAGCTGTGGCGAGGGGGGCGTTTGCCCAGGTTCGCCTGGTGCACCAGTTGCGGCCCTATCTGGACCGGGACTCATTACTCACAGTCACTCATGCCCTCATCACCTCGAGGTTCGACTACTGTAATGCTCTCTACATGGGGCTACCTTTGAAAAGTGTTCGGAAACTTCAGATCGTGCAGAATGCAGCTGCAAGAGCAGTCATGGGCTTACCTAGGTATGCCCATGTTTCACCATCACTCCGCAGTCTGCATTGGCTGCCGATCAATTTCCGGTCACAATTCAAAGTGTTGGTTATGACCTTTAAAGCCCTTCATGGCACTGGACCAGAATATCTCCGAGACCGCCTGCTGCCGCACGAATCCCAGCGACCGATTAGGTCCCACAGAATGGGCCTTCTCCGGGTCCCGTCAACTAAACAATATCGGTTGGCGGGCCCCAGGGGAAGAGCCTTCTCTGTGGCGGCACCGGCCCTCTGGAACCAACTCCCCCCGGAGATTAGGACTGCCCCTACTCTTTCTGCCTTCCGAAAACTCCTTAAAACCCACCTTTGCCGTCAGGCATGGGGGAACTGAAACATCTTCCCCTGGGCATGTTTAAGTTATATATGGTATGCCTGAGTGTATGTCTGTTAGTATATGGGGTCTTTTTTAAATCGTTAAATATTTTAAATCTGTTTAGATTATTTATGATTTGTTTCCACGTGTTGTGAGCCGCCCCGAGTCTTCGGAGAGGGGCGGCATACAAATCTAAGTAATTAATTAATTAATAAATAAATAAATAAATAAATAAATAAATAAATAAGGACTGATTAAGGGGATTGTACAGACTACTAGGTTGTTTTGGGACGAGTGCTCTTTGCAATACAAAAAGGGTGCTTTGTTTCTTTTGAATTTTTGTTATAAAGAACATTGTTTTTGAACTTTCAAGTGTGTGTGTGTGTCTGAAATTTGCACCCTTGAATTTTTGGGAGACTCATACCATAGAGCCCTGCAGAACAATTATTAATTGATTGGCTTGATAAATTTCAATAAAAATTTAATTTTTTAGCAGGGATTAGTTAAAAACAGTAGCAATGAGGATAGTTTCAATAGTGTTAGCATTTTTATTACTTTTGTGTGCATTTTTTTTCCTTTTCAGGAAACCATATTATCTACTCCATCCGTCACACCTGATTCCACACCACCTGAATCACCACCACCTGAAAAAGAATCCTTTACCGTAAAAACCCCAGAGACTTCTATGTCTATGAACGAGATGGATGAAGATGTGGGTGGAAGAGGTAAAAATACAGATTTGCAGACTACAAAAGGAATTGTGACTTATATGTGACCATCTTTGCTTTGAAGCATGGTTTGTTTTCTTTTGAATGGCTTTCTTATATCAAAGTTTCAAGTTTTCGTCACAAAACTTGATTTTAATCACTCAAAGTACACTGGAACAAGGTAGAAACATGTGCATCCAGATGCCCGTTCATCCACCTAGTTGCTATAACTGTAACTTTCATAAGCATAATTATAGCTTTACTTACTTAAATAGTAAACATCTGTGCACTAATAACTATAGTAAGGATCCAGGAATGACCATACTCAAAATATCAACTAAAGTTGGCAATAGGCATTCTGTTTTCATCAAGTTTTCTTCTGTGACAATTCACATTATATCATGCAGTATATTTCTGTGTTTGAGAACTGAGCTTGATGAATGTATCTTTTAATTTATGTATACTGAGAGCATATCCATCAAAGACAAATTCCTTGTGTGTCCAATCACAGTTGGTCAATACAATTCTGTTTGTCCTGTCCTGTCCTGTCCTGTCCTATCCTATCCTATCCTATCCTATCCTATCCTATCCTATCCTATCCTATCCTATCCATTTACTTACTTACTTACTTACTTACTTATTTATTTGATTTTTTATGCCACCCTTCTCCTTAGACTCAGGGCGGCTTACAACATGTTAGCAATAGCACTTTTTTAACAGAGCTAGGCTATTGCCCCCACAGTCCAGGTCCTCATTTTACCCACCTCGGAAGGATGGAAGGCTGAGTCAACCTTGAGCCGGTGATGAGATCTGAACCGCTGACCTTCAGATCTACAAGTCAGCTTCAGTGGCCTGCAGTACAGCACTCTACCTGCTGCGCCACCCCGGCTCAGATCCGATCCTATCCTATCCTATCCTATCCTAAATAGTTTTTATCCCCACCTGCAATTTCCTAGATGCCCACTCAGCATCCAGTAGTTTTGCATAGGAACTATGGTTGATTAAAATAAATAAATAGAGGGCTCCAGCAGTATGGGCTAACTCCATGGATTGATTTATTTATTTTATTTGTTTGTTTGTTTGTTTGTTTGTTTGTTTGTATGCCGCCCCTCTCCAGAGACTCGGGGCGGCTAACAGCGACAATAAAACAGTGTACAATAGTAATTTGGTATTGATGATTAAAAATCAATTAATATAAAAACCAAACATACATACATACATACCATGCATAGAATTGTAAAGGCCTAGGGGGAAAGAGGATTCCTTCCCTATGACTCAAAACATTAGCAAAATGAACTTTGCTTGTGTGCTGCACAGTTTCAATAGCAATAGGAGCAGCATTTCTCTCAGAGTCCCTGTTTGCACCCCACCTCTTTCCTTCCCTGTAAAAGCTGAGACACGTCATAGTGGGCATGAAAAATTGCAGTATACGCGGGCAGACGTTTGATAGCTTACATAGAAGTTAGCAAGCCCTTTTCCTTTTTGATTAATCAAATGGAAGAAATTGGGGCTTGAATCTGATGCCAACTTTTCTTAAGTTTCCCATCCTCTTCATTGCCTTCTTCATCCATCTCTGTGAAAAGTTTAGGATTGCTCTAATTTTAATGCAAATAATCACAAGAACCTGATAGAATTTTTAGAGAAAGGAGAATGGCTCCTGGCTACATGGGCTACATTATTCTCTTTACATTACAAAAAATAGATAACAATATAATCTTACCTTGCATTCCCTTTGTCTCCCCACCCCCAGGGTCAGCAGTTGTCAGTCCGGTTCATACACCTGTGGTTACCCCTGCTGCAACACCCGTAGCCTCACCAAGCCCTCCTATATCAGACCGTACCCTGGACACAGGAGTGATGAAAAGACAAACCCCTCCCAATGCATGGGGCGATACAGAACTTCCTTTGGAAGAAGAAAAGCCGAGTCCTCAGATTGAAGAAGATTATAATCCAACAGCTGTGTGAGTCCTCCACAAAGTTAATGACTCTTGTAGCCTTCAGCTGCAAGAATAAGACACAGCCAAAAGAAAAGCAATACAAAACTAGTTTTTATGCCAAGCTGAAATTGTCTTTCTGGCATTTCTACTTGGCCAGGTGGAATGCAAAGAGGCTTTTTAATATTTTGGAATATATTGAGTTTTGCATCGGATTATAGCATGCTCATCTCCGTGCTGCATTTACTCCAATGCTAGCCCCAAAAGTTATAATACATTTTAAAAAATAGTAGGCCCTATTCTCTTCAATAAACTAACAATGGTTTTTAAAGAAATCCAAGGGCAGAGAATATGTAGCTGGGCCTCGACTTGTAACAGTTCATTTAGTGACTGTTTGACTGTTCATTTAGTGACTGTTACGGCACTGAAAAAAGTGATTTATGACCATTTTTCACACTTAGAATCTTTGTAGCAGCCCTGTGATCATGTGATCCAAATTCAGATGCTTAGCGACTAGTTAGCATTTAGACTTATATACTGCCTCATGGTGCTTTCACAGCCCTCTCTAAGTGGTTTACAGAGTCAGCCTATTGTCCCCAACAATCTGGGTCTTCATTTTACCCACCTCGGAAGGATGGAAGGCTGAATCAACCTTGAGCCAGTGGTGAGATTTGAACTGCTGAACTGCAGCTAACAGTTAGGTGAAGTAGCTTGCAGTGCTGCACTCTAACCACTGTGCCACCCTGGTTCTTTCATACTTATAAGTTCATACTTATGACCATCGCAGTGTCTCAAGGTCATGTGATCCCCTTTTGTGACCTGACAATCAAAGTCAGTGGGGAAGTCAGATTCATTTAACAACTGTGTTACTAACTTATCAACGGCAGTGATTCACCTAACAACTGTGGCAAGAAAGAAACCATGGCATTGTGGTCGTATGTCGAAGACTACCTGTATATAGTTCAGGGTTTAATTGAGAAGTTCTTGGTGCTCTCCAAGTTATTGTTTGCTTGCAGATGTTTCATTATCCTATTAGGTAATATCTTCCATGTCGGTGAATGTAAGGTTTGCTCCCCCTAACATTATATACTATAGCTTTCCCTGCCAGTGTTTTTGGAGCTGTTGTGTTCTCCTTGATTAGGATATTGTTGTCTGCTTGTTTGATAATAATCCTTACTTATCTGGATGTTGATTGCTGGAGAGAATAAGTTCTAGTCTTTTGGTTTCCTTCTTACCTTTTTTAAAAATTGTCTTTTTTGACTGGTGCATAAAGTTGTTTTATCCCTATGTTTCTATTGATGACTGATTTGTCTAAATGGCCAAGGTTCCAGGAATTCTGTAGGGTTTTTTGGATTGAGCTTTGTCTAGGACAGTGATGGCAAATGTCTTTTGGCTCAGGAGCCAAAAGGCTGCGCATGTGCGTGATAGCGCACACATGTGTTCCTACACTCATAATGCAATACCCTCTCGGCACATGTGGACAACCCCCCTGCTGCCCCCACGCATGTATACAATCTCCCTGTTTCCCTGATGCGCATGCGCACAGGCCTTAGTGAAGCCTCCAGATTTCTGGGAGGCCCGTTGGGCTGTTTTTCACTGTCCCCAGTGTTTAGGTTGTGTTTGACCTCGGGGGACCTTGGTGGCCATGTCCAGCTCAATGTCACTCGTGTCGGGGTAACCTGTGGTGAAAACGGGCTCCGGAGCTCTGTTTTCAGTTGTGATGGCCTCCTGTAACCCTCTGCCAATGAAAAGAATTCTGTTTTTGCTGGCAGAGGTTTGGCGGGCGGGTCCTTTGCTGTTTCCAGGATGGCCCCACAAGCCAGATCTAAGCACCCTGCGGACTGGATCCAACCCCCGGGCCTTGAGTGTAACACCCTTGCTATAGTACATTTGCATTCATCTGATAATGTTGTTACACAAATCTTCTTGTGGGAGGTTGAGTTGTTACTTTGGTAATGACCCATGTGGTTAGCGTGGGTTGTTTATTTAATAGACTTGTCTTTTGTCAATTTGCCATTGTTTCCTCCTGCTGATGAGGCTATTCAGGAAGGGGAGACTTGATAGCACTGTCCCAATATCTCAGAGGTTGCCACAAAGAAGAGGGATTGTTAGGCTATTCTCCAAAGCACCTGAAGGTAGAACAAGAAGCAGTGGGTGGAAACTAAACGAGGAGAGAAACAACTTAGAACTAAGGAGAATTTTTCTGACAATTTGAACAATTAATCAGTGGAACAGCCTGCCTCTAGAAGTTATGAATGCTCCAACACTGGAAGTTTTTAAGACGTTGGATAACTATTTGTCTGAAGTGGTGTAAGATTTCCTGCCTAAGCAGGGGGTTGGACTAGAAGACCTCCAAGGTCCCTTCCAACTGTATTAGCCTATTCTATTCTAAGATATTCTTCCCTTGTGAATGTTAGTCTTCTGGAGACGTTGATGAATGTGTCTTGTCCAGTTGTTACTTTGTTATTATTGAAAAGATGATGAAGCTGTTATGTACATACTAAATGCATAATTTTGATTTTATGTGTGGTAGGGCCTTCCTCTGAATTGTTGGTATATTTATTCTTCAAATTGAAAGATAGTAGCAGAGGTTGGTGTAGTCCAGTGATGGGCAACCTTTTGAGCTTGGTGTGTCAAAATTCGCCAAAAAACTGAGCATAACTCGGGTGGTGTGTCACCTTGAGAAAAAAACATAATTTTGTGATATTTATAGTTTAAATAACAAATATGCATAATTATTTAACTTACCTACTTAGTGACTTCTTTGTTAATCTGTCAGTTGGTTTCTTTTGTTGGTCTTGCTGTTATTTAACTTGTGTGGGGTGCCATGAACAAGATAAGTGAGGAGGAGGGGGAATTCTTCCAGTGATGGCGAACCTGTGGCAGTCCAGCTGGACTGCCACAGGTTCACCATCACTGATTTAGTGACTTTTTTGTTGCTTATATTTCATTGGCTAAATCTTCAATTGAAGGTTGGTATTTTGTAGATAGGTAGATAAACAAACAAATAAATAAATAAATATAAATAAATAATAAATCCCTTCTTTTTTATTAAAAGAAATAAATAATAAAACAAAACAAAACTCTATTACTATTAAAACTAAAACAACCAGCAAATTCAAAAACATAACTATTAATAAAAACAGGTGAGGGTTGGGTTTTTTTTTTCTCTGTTATTATTTAAGTGCTTTTACCATATGCTTTGAATCAAGAATCACTTCTCTCTCTCTTTCTTTCTCTTTCCTGTCATTCTCTGCCTCAATCATTTTCTCATTTCTTTTTTTTCTCCCCTTTATTCTATCATTTCTCTATCTCTCTCTTCCTATCTTCTCTCTCTCACTCTTTCTCTCTCTCTCCCTTCCTTTCTTTCCTTCTCTCTTCCTTCCACTTTTTTCTCTTTCTCTCTCTCTCCCTTCCTTTCTTTCCTTCTCTCTTCCTTCCACTTTTTTCTCTTTCTCTCTCTCTCCCTTCCTTTCTTTCTCTTCCTTCCACTTTTTTCTCTTTCTCTCTCTCTTTTCCTTCCTTCCCCTCTTCCCCTCCCTCTTTTTCTCCCTCTCTCCCTTTATAACACCGTTCTGGAAGGCGAGCAGGGAGCAGAGGGGCGAGGGGTGCAGACCCTGAAATAGGCCTGCAACCCCACCCCTCGCTCCCAGCGGCCCCTGCCAGCCAACCACCGTTTGTGGTGGGCTCCGACGCTTGGCGCCGCGCCAATCAGCTGGGAGGCGGCGCCCCCCCCCCCAAGCTGAAACTGACGTCTGGCCGGGGCGATTCTTCCCCTGGCCGGACAGGCATGCTTGTGCTGCCAAAGGCAGCGTGTGGATGAGCCTGCGCTCTGCACAGGCGGCCCAGCTGGGAGGCGGTGTTCTCGCCCCTCCCAGCCATCGCAACCCCTCCCCTCGCTCCCAGCGGCCCCTGCGAGCCAACCACCGTTCGTGGTGGGCTCCGACGCGTGGCGCCGCGCCAATCAGCTGGGAAGCGGCGCCCTTCCCCCCCAGCTGAAACTGACGTGCAGCCGGGGTGATTCTTCCCCCGGCCAGACAGGCATGCTTGTGCTGCCAAAGGCAGCGTGTCGGTGAGCCTGCGCTCTGCGCAGGCAGCCCAGCTGGAAGGCGGTGTTCTCGCCCCGGCGGCTGCGTGTCACCAAAAATGGCTACGCGTGTCAGTGCTGACACGCGTGTCATAGGTTCGCCATCACTGGTGTAGTCCATGAGTCTGGACATTTTGATCATAGTGTACTTGGCTAGATCAGGTGAGTGATATAAGTACTGCTGCCATGGATTCTTTCACTTCTTCTGTATCTATGGATATAAAAAGTGCTGTGGCTTTGAATGAAACCACAATTCCATTTTCAACTTCTAGTCCTCTCTGTAACAGCAATTCCCAAACTTTGCAGCCTGGCAGGGAGGAGGGGGAGAGGGGAAATGGGCTGTGTGAGTGGCAGGTCAGTGTACACCTATGTGAACTGCTGAACCTGCGTAAGCAATAGGCTGGTGAATACGCATATGCACACACACAACTCAACTTGTGCAAGTTGAACTCTGCAGTCGTGCACATGTGATGGCCCACTGCTCACGAAAATTGAGCTGCGTTCACACTGGCTGCCACTCATGGGGCCTGGTTCTGAAAAGGCCATGGCCTGGTAGTGGGCCGCAGTCCAAGGGTTGGGGACTCCTGCTCTATGAGACATTTTTTAAAAAGTTCTTTGGCTATATTGCATGCTGGGGGCCCTGCTAATGATACAATTAGACAAAGCGATATGTTGGATTGTGTATTTTGGGGCATTCATGGAAGTGTAGGAGGATGGATCCACGGCTTTCCATCTGCTGTTGTTCTTTTGTGATTTGATCTTTCTTGTTTAGAATTCTAAGATATTCCTCCCTTGTGAATGTTATTCTTCTGGAGATGTTGATTAATGTGTCTTGTCCTCATTAAGGATGCTCTTGATCAGGTTGTCTAGTTTCTGTAGTTGGTATTTCCTAGGTAGGGTTGGCATTTCCTACAAGGTAAACCTATTTGCCACCCAGTAATTCTTTGGCTTTTTGTATGTATTGTGAACCACCCCGAGTCTTCGGAGAGGGGCGGCATACAAATCTAATAAATAATAATAATAATAATAATAATAATAATAATGTTCTGTCCATGATCATTGTGTGATTTTGACCTTTAAATGCTGGCAGGATAGTGAAGCATTTTCAAGAAATGCTGGTAAATACGTGCCAAAAATATGTGTTAAAAAATATGAGAAATATTTTAAAGAAATGCTAGCAAATATGTGTCCTTGATTTTTTATAAGAGTTTTCTTTGGTCACTTTTAGTATAATGTCCGTGGGTGAGCATGAAGAGCCAGAGATTTTGGTATTGCCAACCTCTCCTGAGTTACCTCCGAGCCACAGTCCACTTCCTGCAGAACCTAGAGCTGCATCACCTTCCGTGCAATCATCCAATTCTGACCCATCAGAAGAAAGCAGTCCAGCCACCACAGAGACTGAGGCTCCAGACAGACCAATTTCTGAAGGAGAAGTTCTGTACAGCTACAGTCAACTGCTAGCTGCAAAAGGTGATGTTTTTCCTGATCTTTTATCATTTTTTTAACATTTAATTTTTTTAAAGAACTCCCTATCCAGGAGAATCAAGTCCTGACGTATGTCCTATGGTAATGCAATTCCAATGCCAAATTTGTAAGAGATTTAAACATTTTTGCTGATTTTATTTTTCTGGAGAACACAAGGAGAGGTTTTACATATTTAAGAAGACTGGTTTGACATAATTCTGGGGGTGTTCCTCCAGATAGCAAGGGTTGAGAATATTTTGTAATACAAGAAAAATATCACATCTCTGGAAAATGCCTTTGCAATGTGAAGTAGTTTTGCTTCAATCTCATAGTTTTGGGGTTTGGAATGAAGTAATTGCTTTTGTTTCCCTGATGAATATTTTGTAACCAGATTAGACATGATACTCTAGCACAATCACATTTATGAGCCCTACTAATCTGGAAGAAACTCTTTCAGATTAAAGAGGAAGAGAGAAGATGCCAAACCAGTGGAAGAGGGATTGCTAAAGACTTTGGCAAAAATAAATTTTGATTTATAGGATTTTCCTATCCATTTCAAAAATCTGTTTTTGCAAATATATTTGCAGCCTAAAATCCAGTTGCAACCCAAGTGTTCATTTCATAATTGTGTGTTTCTCATCTTTATAGCTTTGGCAGAAGCAGGACTGTCTTTTCCAAACCTCAGTGACAGTTTGGGCAGCACCCTTCATGATGCCCATGAGATGGTAATAAAATCATTTAAACATGAAAAATTGAAACAAATATGATGCTGTAGCTTAATGGAGTATGCATTTAAACTGTTTCAATAAATGTCAGCTTTGGGTAAACAGTAAATATAAAATAGAAGATTGGCTTGTAAAATCGAAAAATGATCATACTTTTCTCCTAGCTGGCCCAAACGGGAACTAGTTTGCTTTCATACAGAGTAAATGTCTATTTTTAAATCCAAGCCGATGGGTTGGCAGCAAAATCTCTGGGAAACCCAAATCAATGAATGGCTTCTTAAGTTGAAAGCAGTACTTTATTTACAATGATAACAAGGTGCTGACACAGCATGTTATGGAGTTTATATCCAAAATTTCAACTCCTCTCTATTTTGTCATCTCTTCCTACGGTTCTTTCTTAAATGTAAGATAGCAATTTACCTTGCTGTGTACTTCGTTTGAATATTAATTCCAATATTGTCTGGAAAGCTGTGATCTTTAGAAAACTGGCCCAATATTTGAATAAGGTTGATGCCCTATAGGTTAATCCTTGGTTAACAACCACTTGTTCTGTGACCATTCAGACTCTTTCTTTCTTTCTTTCTTTCTTTCTTTCTTTCTTTCTTTCTTTCTTTCTTTCTTTCTTTCTTTCTTTCTTTCTTTCTTTCTTTCTTATTTATTTATTGGATTTGTATGCCGCCCCTCTACGTAGACTCGGGGCGGCTAACAACAGTGATAAAAACAGAATGTAAAAATCCAATACTAAAACAGCTAAAAACCCTTGTTATAAAACCAATCATACATACAAACATACCATGCATAAATTATAGAAGCCTAGGGGGAAAAAGAATATCTTAGTTCCCCCATGCCTGACAGCAGAGGTGGGTTTTGAGGAGCTTACAATGGTGTTGAGCAAGTAGTGGTTACAAGCAGTCTTCAAAATACCAGCTCTCCCAGCAGTCTGTGATCATGTATTGGTGACCAGGGCATTTGGCAACCAACTTTGCCATTATAATAGTTTCAGCATCCCCCAGTCTCAAAATGCCAATTTGGGACCCTCCTGCTAGCTTCCCTCAAGCAAAGTCAATGGGGGAACTCAGATAAGTCTCCCCCATCTGTACACCTTCCTGCGGTTTGCTGTGTTCTCACTACAATTCCCTGCTTCTTACTATACCCACTCCTACCTGGCAACAGCCACTCTAAATCCCACTGAACTTCTGCTGTGCGTCATTCCACACTTCCCCTGCCACTCATGTGCCCTCCCTCACCTGGTAGCAGCTACTTACTTCCTGCCCAGCCTGCTTGTTAGTCATTTTGGACTTGCAGCTTCCTGCTGGTTTCCCCACTGACTTTGGTTATTGGAAGCCCCGCAGCAAGTTGCAAGGAAGTATTTGCTTAACAGCCCTTGATCCTTGCCAAACAACAGCAATGGGAACTGCAGGGATTATCATTGCTAAGTGCTACAATCGCATGGCATTGCACTTTATGACCGCATTGCTTAGTGATGAAAATTTTGGTCCCAATTGTTGTCATAACTCAAGGAATACTTGTATACTTTTGGAGCATTGCCCAAGCTAGTCATTTCTAGGTATTGGATAAATGAGCAGATTTATCTCAGCAATAGGAACAGTAATGTGTATGCATAGTAAAATCCAGATTTAATTAGCAAGATTTTCCCTAATCAAAGGATGAGAAAGATTGAGAGTAACTGTGCCCAACCTGGTATTTCTAATTAGTTGAAATTACAATTCTTAGCTGTTGACTCTGCACACTGAGAATTCTGGGAATTGCAGTGCCAATATATCTGGTTGGTAGAAGATTGGGGATAATTTTTCAAGAATGGCATGTTTATTTTATTCAATGGAACACAACTCAACTCCAGCGTATACATACACATGTATGTACATAGTTTATGTGTATATTGATACTGTAATAAGGCTTCAGGGCTTTTACTGATGTGTTTTAATGCTCCTGTCCTATTTTTTTAAAGTTGCTATTTCATTTTGAGAGTCCAGAATGTCAGGAATGTGGTTTTTCTTTTATGAATAGCTTGCGGGGGAATAACACTGTTGTGTCTTTTAGGATGATGATCCTCCCAGTGAGGGACAAGTGATACAGAGACCCCACAGAGGAGCCCACAGAGACCAAGTCCTTTCTCTCTTCTCAAAACTGAATCAGGCTCCACTTACTTTGCCTGAAGGGAATTGCCACCCAGAGGTACCATTTATTTCTAAATCTGTTGTAATAGAAATGGGCAACTTTTTCTTCTGAAGGCGACATTCCTATACTATGATCTATGGAGATTCATTGGTAGTGGAGCTGAAGCCACATGAAGCAAGTCTGAAGTTTTATTAGCATTTTTGTTCTTTGGTAGCCAATATTTACGTTCTTAAAAATCACTGGATGTGGGATCATAGCAACAACTGATGAGTGGAAGATGCCACTTCTAATACTGATAAACCCATATTTTGTCATTTCCAATCACCAACATTATTGGTCATAATGAGTCAAATTGTTGTTGTTCTTCTTCTCCTTCTCCTTCTCCTCCTCCTCCGTCTCCTCCTCTTCCTCCTCCTTCTCCTTCGTCTCCTCCTCTTCCTCCTCCTCCTTCACCTCCTCCTCCTCCGTCTCCTCCTCCTCCGTCTCCTCCTCCTCCTCCTTCTCCTTCGTCTCCTCCTCTTCCTCCTCCTCCTTCACCTCCTCCTCCTCCGTCTCCTCCTCCTCCTCCTCCGTCTCCTCCTCCTCCTCCGTCTCCTCCTTCTCCTCCTCCTCCTTCTCATCATCATCATTATTATTATCATCATCATCATCATCATCATTATTATCTGTGCATGCTTGTGAGTAGCTGGAGAAGTCTTCTATTCCATCATTTATCAGCAATAGCGAATTTATATAAGCATCTGATTACAGAAAAGCCTCTTGTGTCTCTTAAGACAGATTCCTTTGTATAAAAAGAAAAAAAAATGATTGATTGATTTGATTTGATTTGATTTGTATGCCGCTCCTCAACGGTAAATTGATGCTTTTCTCCTCCCTCCGAATCAGGGCTCTTTTTCATAAATAAAGGAAAGTTGACACACACACACACCCTCTGCATTTGAATTTTCCTCTCCCTTCCTTCCCTTGATTCCATTTCCCACCTTCATAAATGGGAGCCACTTCGAAATGGAGTAAATGCACACTGTCTCTTTCTGTCTTTAGGATTCTGGAAACAGTGCTGGGGAATGTAGCGTGGGTCAAAGACCAAGGCTTACAAAAGCTGCTGAGAGTATCATGATGGGACACTCCGTTTACATGGGCCAGACTGCCAGCCAAGTTCCTAAAGAAGTAACTCAGCAGATGCCATCATCAGGACAGTGTGACAATGCTGCAGGTATTAGTTTATTTGAATTATTATGAAGCATCCAAACATATCATAGTATAACTTGAAACAGTTTCCGATTACCCGTTTGCAACATAAAACCATGGCTTTAAAACACCTGAAAGGGTTACTTCTTAATTCTATATGCTGGGAGATAGGTATAACCTAATGCCATAAAGTGTGCTAACTAATATCTAAATTATGTAGGGATTATATAGATTAAAGACTTTTTAAAAGTCTGCCTAAATCTAGCTAAGATTTGCTGGCTTTTAGAAAGCAAAACAGAATGTGCGTGTTCAGACTGGCATACATTACTCTTTGGAAATTGGAGCTACTATCTCAGTATATTTCTTAAGATATTATCTTTGGTTTAAATCCTGAATTTCTGTTGCCAATCAAGCAAGAGCTTAGGCAGAGGTCATAACTCAGTGGGGAGAGCCCTTAGAAAGCATCAGGTCCTATCCTTGGTGTAAGATAATAAGGTGAGTAAAACCTTTGACTTGACCTTAGAGCCACAGCCTCATGAAAGGCCCAATTCTGTAATAGGCACTTCCCAATATTGACATACATGTTTACATTTTAATATTTTCAGAAACAAATACTTGAACTAAAGTTTTTTCTTGTTTCAAGAGTTCTTGATTTAAAAGAACCAAAGACAACACAGTTAATATAACACACTTAGCCCAGAATACATTTTTCCTGGGGCAGGAGGTGGTGGTAGTAAAACTCTTAAATAGTTGTAAGTTTTTATGCTAATTCTGTAAAAAAATATGAATAATGTACAGCATGGTTATACAGTATATCATTCCATCAACAGTTTAGGGTAAGTGCCCATATTTTATTTTAAGCTTATTGCTTGCATTATAATTCAGAATTATTAACATATTAGGTCATGTGGTTATAAAGATTACATATTTTCAGAATTTGACTTTACACACAAATTAGAAACATATTAAATGAGCTTTTTAAAATAAATATTGAACTTGACCTTAGAGCCACAGCCTCATGAAAGGCCCAATTGGCAGTTCTGTGTTAGCAAAAACTTCAGAAGAGAAGGATTTAGGGGTAGTGATTTCTGACAGTCTCAAATTGGGTGAGCAGTGTGGTCGGGCAGTAGGAAAAGCAGGTAGGATGCTTGGCTGCATAGCTAGAGGTATAACAAGCAGGAAGAGGGAGATTGTGATCCCCTTATATAGAATGCTGGTGAGACCACATTTGGAATACTGTGTTCAGTTCTGGAGACCTCACCTACAAAAAGATATTGACAAAATTGAACGGGTCCAAGGACGGGCTACAAGAATGGTGGAAGGTCTTAAGCATAAAACGTATCAGGAAAGACTTAATGAACTCAATCTGTATAGTCTGGAGGACAGAAGGAAAAGGGGGGACATGATCGAAACATTTAAATATGTCAAAGGGTTAAATAAGGTTCAGGAGGGAAGTGTTTTTAATAGGAAAGTGAACACAAGAACAAGGGGACACAATCTGAAGTTAGTTGGGGGAAAGATCAAAAGCAACGTGAGAAAATATTATTTCACTGTAAGAGTAGTAGATCCTTGGAACAAACTTCCAGCAGACGTGGTTGGTAAATCCACAGTAACTGAATTTAAACATGCCTGGGATAAACATATATCCATCCTAAGATAAAATACAGGAAGTAGTATAAGGGCAGACTAGATGGACCATGAGGTCTTTTTCTGCCCTCAGTCTTCTATGTTTCTATGATGATAGATCGAGAGAATTAGTGAATAGAATAGAGTAGAATAGAATAGAATAGAAGAGTTAGAAGACTATAAGAATGATGAGATGTTTTAAATATGAGACATACCTGCATTTTTTTTAGTATCAGGAATTGGCCTGGTGAAATATGGTTGGGGGGGAAAAAAAAGAAAACAGTAAAAGAAATAAGACTGAAAGTAGAGCAACTGTAGGAAGAAAAAGTAATTTCCCCTATTCGCTGTTGTGTCATTGCAATAATTAAGGTATAATGTATACTTTAGGCTTAAAATTGTTCCCATTTTGTGTGATGCAACTCTTTATGAAAACTTTCATTATGTGTTCTTCCAATAAAGTATTTTTAAAAGGTGATATTAAGAGATTTATGGCTTAACTTTATTTATGCCAACATGGACTAGTTTAGGAGTTTGAGTTTCAAAATGTTTCCTGTCCATTGCAAAATTCCAACCAGTTATTTCAAAAAAACCATGAGCATGCATGTTATGAATTACAATGAGCTACTTTGTTAACATAAGGAGCATATTCAAAATACAGTCAGTAAATGTAAGATTTGCTCCTCTTGTCTGAGAATGACCTATAAAGAATGTAAATAGCATTGTTTTATCCATGGGATATCACATACAGTAGTGGGCTATCCATGTTTAGAGGTAGGCACTGGAAATGGCAACATCTTAAATGGAAACCCATGCTTTTAATATGTTTTTAATCTCTCAGGAGATATTCTTGGTGTTCCTGATATTACTCCTGGGCCAATGAGCATAGCTGAACTTGCTCAACCTGACTCTCTAGGGGCATATGGAAACATCAACCTGACCAACCCGACACCTCAGTTGGGTGACTCATTGCAGGTAATACGACTGAATAGCCATTGGCAATGTTTTTGACTGTTTTAGTATTATTTTAAATATATAGTACTCAAATGGATGTAATTGTGCTAATGACCCAAAGCTAGGAAGAGGTGTTCTGGATTGTGCAAAAGCTTTTCTCTATATTGCAAAGCAGTCTCTTCCTATGCATTCACATAGACTGAAGTTAAATTCAGATGTCACAAGACATTTTTCTTGATGGTCTCACCTACCATGCAGCTATCTAGAGTTTCTTTGCATCGTTGCATGATTACTAATTTAAAACATAAAGGCATATAATTCATATAGATAAGATGCAGTTCAAGTGCTGGTTGTTACTTACAATGCCTTTCAGGGCACGGCACTGGATTATTTGTGGGATTGCTTCTCTCCAGTTGTGAGGCCCAACAGGACAGGTATGTTTTGGATCCCATTTAGTGATATCCAGAAAATGCAATTCAACTTGCTATAATCCTGCCAACTGCTTGGAAAGCATTAGACCTGGCTTGGGGGTAGGAGGTTTCCTTGTGCCCAAGTTATGTTATGGCTTTTGTTGCTTGAGTATTATCTTGGTAGCCATTTGGGTGTACTGTATATATGTTTATGTGTATGGTTATGGATATGGATATGGGGTTGCATATATTATTGCCTGTATTTGTTTTTTAAGGCTTTGATATGCTTTAGCCACTCAGAGTCAACTGTAGTGTTTTGGGTGATGAAATAAATACAGAACCAAACCATACTGTATGTACATGATTTGAAGTTATTTTTTCGGTATATTTTTTAAACTTCCCAGTTTGCCTACATTCTTAGTATCTTCTCATCCCCCATCCAATCAGATCTAGCCCTACTTGGCTTTTCAAGATCAACCCAATTTAGTGAAATGCTACCACTAGAATTAATGAAGTGAAATGATCTCAAAGTCTTAGCAGAAACAAGGATTTTGCCACTTTTGAAAGGTATCTCCTGGAGCATCTCCTAAAAGAAAACACCTTAGTTTATGAGAACGCTTACTGAGTAATGTCTGTTTTTGGTAGATGGTAAGGGTAGGTCCACAAAATATGATTTCTTGCATCTTCCGTTATTCATTTCAAAGTAAAAATAAATAAATTCTGCATTCAGGACAAATGTTATTAAATGTTCTGTTTGTTCTGGTTGGCATGAATGGCTATTATAGATCAGGTCTTGTTTTATCAGTTCTGCTTTAATTTCTGCTGGAAAGAAAGCTTTGAGAGAGATAAATGTGGAACAATGTTTTTTTTTAAAATTATGTTCTTGAAGTTTTGTTTGATGTTACTCGATCCAGTTAAATACCATAATATTAACATGTGTTTCATAATTGCCACGCAGACAAAGCCCCAGGAAGCTTTCCAGGAAATACCAGTGAATCCCAGAATCATCTGTGTAAAACCAAAATCCGAAGATACAGAGCAGAAAGGTAAATTATCCTGTTACCATGTTTGAAAACTGTTGTCCTGATTCATATTGAATTGTCAGATTTGGGGAAATGTGAGTGTTGTTTAAAGTCGAGGGCTGAGTATATTAACCCATTGCTTGAACATCACAGGTAAGGAATGGACACTTGTGTGAAGTGAAGGTCTAATAAGACACATGAGAATAGGCCAAAGAGTTCCCAGTTCTCTCCACTCTGAACAGGGCTTCCAAGTAATCCAAATAAAAAAGGGAAAGGTCCTAGGCATTAAAAATGAAATCAAATGGCCTTGTGCCAGTTACAGTTTCTCAGACCTAGGAAGAAGGCAAAGCCAAGCAACTTCTTAAAATCTTAAGAAAACTGCAGGAACTGGTCCAGGCATTTGCCAGGAGTCAGTACTGACTCGGAAGCACCAACAAAAATAAAAAGAAAAAAAGGAAATCACATTTATTATATGTTGTTAAAATTTCAGTGGTATAGATATTGAGAGAAATAGATTGAAGGATATAGATGGCAAAACCATGCTTCTCTTTTGAGATTCTGGATTTTTTACACATTTGTCAGGAATAATGCAGAGATATCTTTCAGAGCATAGAAAACCTATTTTTGCATCTTCTTATACAGTTATGCTTGTCTGAAGTGTGGGATTAGTGGTGGCTCCCATGTGTCAAGATTGGAGCTACTTGATGCAATATTCCAAATTGCAGAGAGAAAAGAATTGTATAACTTTAACAATGTAAAACTGCCTAGTCATGGTGAATATGCAACTTGTAATGTAACCTGATTGGCTGACACAAGTACATAATGCACCTTTGCATAGGTATGGTTTGGTGTGGCTTGGCTTGAAGGTATTGCGGCTTAGTAGGTTTAGAGTGGCTTGTAAAATTAGGTGGCTTGTGGTGGATGAAGAATTGTAGCTATATATTGTAACTGAGAATAGTGGTTAGAGAATTGTGAGTACTACTAGAGAGCTACAGTGTAAATAGTTAGTGTAGGTTTGCTACTAAAGAAGTAAATATTTTCCTAAGAAACTGCAGTAAGTGTCTTCAATTATCTTCAAGATAAAGGTTCCTGATATCATGGTCTGAGGCAAGCTGGTTAGCTGCTGTGGCTATCTGGGTGGGCTAGCTTTTGCAAAACGTTACTCCAACACCATGAATGATCCCTCTTGTAGTAAATCCACATTGGTGCTAGAGAGAGCATATATGAAATTTTAGCCAATCTGGTTGTATCTGAGTTGTTGACCACAAGATGGCACTGGAGGAAGAGTAGGAAGAGAACTCTTCTTAGAAAATGGAAAATGATAGTCAACAAAATTATTCATGATGTTAGTAGTTGTTTAAGGGATAACTGCTTTGCTGTAAATGCCATATAAAATAGAATTTAATTAGACTGTTGTAACAGGATAACTGGAGATGTTTATTATTTTATGTTGACTAAAGTCTTTTAAGCCCTAGATCAGTTGGAGATAGCTTCAGATTACAGCCTTTTTCTACATAATAACATGTCCTACTGGACATAAAGGAAATTAGTAAATGATTAAGAATGATTTTACATTCAACAAATAATCATGCTAATATATGTTTTAGTTATCAAATATTTATGCTGGAAATTTTATAGGGTATTTAGTATAATATAGTAAATATTTATTTTTAATAATTATTATGGACTCTGAGCAGTATATACTTGACTACAAATTTATAAGGAATGAAATACTTGTTTGAATCAAAACGTTTTTTATGATTTTGTGTGTGTGTATGTGTTTGAGAGGGAGGCAGACAGAGAAAGAGATTATTTTACGTTACAAATATTACATTTATATTTACACTAGTATATTCACTTGAATTGTAATGTTAAGGAAAAGTATTAGTAAATGACTTTAGAAACCTATCTTTAAATATTATGAAGATTAGTTTATATTCACTGAGAATACAGTAAATAAAGAATTTTTTTAAACCAAATTTATATTTTTGGGCGGGATAAGATAATCTTTAATTAAGGATCATTGTCCTTTTGGATAAATATAGTTGTGCTTCTCATTTGAGTTTTCTTTTATATATACTGTACTTTTAAAAAAATCCTCATGTGAGAAATTGATATTCAATTTTTTTACACACACACGTATAATTTATTATATGTGTATAATTAAATATATTATTTACAATATAGTGAAATACATATATAAATCAAAGTGCAGGGCATGTTAATTGATAAAATTAAATCATTGGAAGGGTGCTGTTTGTTCAATTAAAAATTATTAATTTTAATTTGTAACGTTGATTTGGACAAAATTAAATAAGGTTGCTAGGCATTGAAAATATTGGGGATGTTTTTTCTTGTCTGGGTCTCTTTTAAACTTTCTCCTGTTATTTATATTAAATACTTTACAAAATTAATATTCATTTTTGTTTTGTTGGTAAATTGTGATAAGAAAACCTTATAAGTTGTTAGTAATGTCTGATACCAGTAACTTCTAGATTTGCAAGATCATTAGCCTTTTAGCTTTTTAATGAAGCCTTGCTTTATACTTAAGGCCTGCAATCAGGTGCAAATAAATATGTTTGGCTTCCTCCTGTTAACTCTACAATTTGGACAAAGTTGCTTTGTGCTGGAGATTATTGCTTCCCATTGGACCTAATAAGAGGCACAGGATGGGCAGTTCCTAATGGAGGGAGGCTATGAGGAAGAGGCTTTCTGATCTGCTACCCCAGAAGTTTCCAAAACAGTCCCTACTTAATATGTCCCGTTTTCTGGAAAAGCAGTACCTAATACTGTAGCACACAGGTGTCAAACTCAATCACGTCATGTGATGTAGTGTGATGTTTTCTGCCTTTGCAGATCTGGGGTGTACGTGGCTTGTACATGATGCACCTGGCCTGTGGGCTGCCAGTTTGACACCCCTGCTGTAGCATGCATATGAGTGTGTGGCGTGTGTGCGCGCGTGCACGCACACACATACACCTATTTAAATGTTTCTACCTATTATAAGTATCAGTGGTACCTCTATCTAGGAACGCCTCTACTTACGAACTTTTCTAGATAAGAACTGGGTGTTCAAGATTCTTTTGCCTCTTCTCAAGAACCATTTTCTACTTACAAACCCGAGCCTCCGAAACTGTAAACGGAAAAGGCAGAGAGAAGCCTCTGTGGGGCCTCTAGGAATCTCCCGGGAGGAAACAGGGCTGGAAAAGGTGGGGAGAAGCCTCTGTGGGGCATCACTAGGAATCTCCTTAGGGGAAACAGTGCCTCCACCCTCCCTGTGATTTCCACAATCACACACATTATTTGCTTTTATATTGATTCCTATGGGAAAAATTGCTTCTTCTTACAAACTTTTCTACTTAAGACCCTGGTCACGGAACGAATTAAGTTCGTAAGTAGAGGTTCCACTGTATTCACAAGCCAATAAATTTAGATAAAGCCTTTCCATATATTGATTTATCCGTGATTTATTTATTTATTATTATTATTTAGATTTGTATGTCGCCCCTCTCCGCAGACTCGGGGCGGCTCACAACAATATTTATTTATTATTTAGATTAATACATAGTTACATCATATTAAAGGGAATGTTTGGTGTAGTGGTTAAGGTGCTGGTCGAATTAAGTGACCAGGAGTTCCCCTAGGCACAGAAGCTAAATGGCTGATTTGGGCCAGTATTCTTTCTCAACTCAACCCATCTCACACGATTGTTGTGGGAAAAATGGGAAGAAACATGATGTTCATTACCTTGAGTTAATATAAAGGGTAGGATATAACTCTAATAATGGTAGGTTACAGGAAAATATTCACAACTCTGTATTATTACTATCTATCACATTTTTTAAACAGTCGATCTTGTAAAAATCTTGCTTTCTACACGAATCTTGAGCCAATTTTAATATTGGACCAACTTCCTATACCAAATACCATATGGGTTCTATCAGGCAGTAATAGCAATTATTTGCCATTTAAAATTGTTGGATCTACTGTGCATTGTTATCCTTGAGTGTATTAAACATTTAGCAAGCAGTGTAGCTGTCATGAAATGGATGATCAACAAACAGTCTGTAAAAGCTTACAAGATTTCTGTACTAGAAAATAAGATTGGAAATTAATATGTGTTTACAGAACTAATTTCTCCTATTAATAAATTAATTGCTTAAAACACTTTGCTGCTGTTGCCTTGTCATTAATCACAAATTAGTCTAATTAATTACATTTATTTTAAATTCCTACCAGATGCTTTAGCTGTGAGTAACAACACAGTCAAAATGAAAAATTCATACCAAAAAACCCAACAGTTTATTGGATAATTTTTCTTGATTTTCTTTTGAGGATTGCTTTTGAAGGACAGAATGATGTGGCAATATATACCATGTTGTTGGCTGTTGAGGTCTGGATGGGTGTCAACAGACTCAAACTCAACCCGGATAAGACGGAGTGGCTGTGGGTTCTGCCTCAAAGGGACAAGTCCATCTGTCCGTCCATAACCCTGGGGGGGAGAATTATTGACCCCCCTCAGAGAGGGTCCACAACTCGGGCGTCCGCCTCGATCCACAGCCCACATTAGAGAAACATCTTTCAGCTGTGGCGAGGGGGGCGTTTGCCTGGTGCACCAGTTGTGGCCCTATCTGGACCGGGACTCACTGCTCACAGTCACTCATGCTCTCATCACCTCGAGGTTCGACTGCTGTAATGCTCTCTACATGGGGCTACCTTTGAAAAGTGTTCGGAAACTTCAGATCGTGCAGAATGCAGCTGCGAGAGCAATCATGGGCTTCCCAAGGTATGCCCATGTTACATCAACACTCCGCAGTTTGCATTGGTTGCCGATCAATTTCCGGTCACAATTCAAAGTGTTGGTTATGACCTATAAAGCCCTTCATGGTATCGGACCAGAATATCTCTGGGACCGCCTTCTGCCGCACGAATCCCAGCAACCGGTTAGGTCCCACAGAGTTGGCCTTCTCCGGGTCCCGTCGACTAAACAATGTCGTTTGGCGGGACCCAGGAGAAAAGCCTTCTCTGTGGCGGCCCCTGCCCTCTGGAACCAGCTCCGCCAGGAGATCAGAACTGCCCACACCCTCCTTGCCTTTCGTAAAGTTCGTAAGACCCATCTTTGCCATCAGGCATAGGGGCACTGAGACATCTCCCCCGGGCCTATACAGTTTATACATGGTATGTTTGTGTGTATGTTTGCTTTTAATAATGGGGTTTTTAGTGTTTTTTAAATTATTAGATTTGTTCTTACATTGTCTTTGTTATTGTTGTGAGCCGCCCCGAGTCTACGGAGAGGGGCGGCATACAAATCTAATTAATAATAATAATAATAATAATAATAATAATAATAATAATAATAATAATGTTGCTTGAAATAATAGATTGCAGTATAATAGGAAAACAGGGATATCATCAGGTAGCATTGAACAATCAGTAAGAAGTAAGTTTGGGATGATAGAAAATGTTTGGCATCAGAACTGGGACAATTCTTATGGACTAGAAGAAAAGATGGGGATTGAGGCCTAATCACTTTCAGAAACCTAAGCAGAGTTTACAATGTTTCTCTTCTCTGATTCTATCAAGAGCCAGAGAAGTTTGGTCCTGGAAAGATCTGGGTGCCAAGTCATAAAGGACACTACTGTATAGAGCTGATAATTCACTATTTAAAGAGAAGTTAAATAGTATAAGTGGATCACTTTATGTTATTATGTATTTTAAACATTTGAATGTTGTCTTTCTTCTCATAATATTTCAGCAATTTAGTTCTCTTTCCTATTCATTCATCTCCCCATAACACTTATCATTAGTTCTGATGGAAGAATAAAAAATACAAATAGTGCCGGCATTTGACCCAAAAGGAGCTAAGATGAGGAAAAAGGACTGGAGACTATCTCTTTACTTTGATGAAGGGTGAAGCCCCTAGCAGTTATTTTAAAAAAAATATTTTTAAATATTTTGTAAGCCAGAAATCCACTACTATTACTAATAGCAGTGAAATCCTTATAAAAACAAGTGAAGAACTGCTTCCTTTTCTGTGCCTTAAATTTATTTTTCAGATGATTTGAATGTGGCTATATATGTGTATGTGGTAAAATTCTTAAACATATGTATGTATGTATGTATGTATGTATGTATGTATGTATGTATGTATATTTAGGAATATATATATATGTATCAAATGTTTTTGTATGAAATTTTAAAATTAAGGGAGACTAGGATGGTACCATTTCGGCCTTGTTCTGGCCTCATCAGCTAGCCACACCCTTCCTTACTGGGATTCGATCTGGCAGCCTCTGCCTTGTAAGGCAGAGAGTTAGCAGTTGAGCCACCATACCTTGATCCAGCTCATAGAAACATAGAAACATAGAAGTCTGACGGCAGAAAAAGACCTCCTGGTCCATCTAATCTGCCCTTATACTATTTCCTGTATTTTATCTTAGGATGGATATATGTTTATCCCAGGCATGTTTAAATTCAGTTACTGTGGATTTACCAACCGTCTCTCTCTCTCTCTCTCTCTCTCTCTCTCTCTCTCTCTCTCTCTCTCTCTCTCTCTCTCTCTCTCTCTCTCTCTCTCTCTCTCTGTGTGTGTGTGTGTATATATATATATATATCTTTACTCTTAGCCCATTAAAATATATATATATATATATATATATTAATTAATTAATTAATGGGTTAAGAGTAAAGATAGAGAAGTTGTTGAATTGATGAGGTCCTGAAAACAGAGAAGTAGGAAGCTTAAAAAAAGAAAAAGGTATTGTGTTGATGTGGTAGAAACAAGTTAGCTACAATGGAATAGCCTTACAAATGTTGTTAATCTACAATTGTTTTCACAATGCCTCTTTTTTGCCTTACCTCAGGCCTTTAATAAATTTAGCTATTTCTAAGTCCTTTTCTAACTGCACAAACGTTCCCTACGTTGAGAAGAAATATTGTTGCAATGTGTGTGTGTGTGTGTGTGTGTGTATGTATATACATATTTAATATTACTAAATTATTAAATATTACTAAATAAATTGCCAGTGTCAGGGTTCCAAATAGCATTTGAAAGTAAATCAGACTCTGAGGCAAAGTATTCCTCAAAGTTCCAATTTATTAGCAGACCCATGTTGGCACATCTGGGAGAAATCCGAATTTTAAGTCCCAGAGGTTTCTCCACCCAGTTGAAAGTTCAAGCCCTTGTCCTACACCCTCAAGTCCATCAGGTTGACCAATCTCCATCTGCCAACTTGGCAGCAACTCCCATCTCCTTTCATGCAGGTACAGGAATGCAAAGACAAAGGATGACCTTGACAATCTAGAAGGAATTGTTATGGCTACATGCAGATATCCCTCATGCAATGACCCCTCCCAAATTCCCATAGCAAATGATACATTTTAAAATAGCGTAAAGTGTAGCAGGCCAAAGACCCCAAGTAAAATGGCTTCAGCCTGACAACTCATTTAGAAACCTGTGATTATCACTATGATTTATGATGAATATATTTTTACAATGACTATGATCATGATTTATCACATATGTAGTGTTTGTATGTATGTATGTATGTATGTATGTATGCTGAGCTTATGCACCGGAGACAAAATACTCATGTGTCCAATCACACTTGGATAATAAAGAATTCTGTTCTATTCTATACTAAGCTGATTCTGGCAAAAAGTGTTGCAAAAATGTGGATTTTTAGGTCAGCTTCCGTACTAGTAAAGGGTGAGATAAAGTACTTGAATGCTGAATCAAAGTTTGATGATAAAACAGATGGTTGAAAGGAGAAAAGGAAGAAAAGTAGATTCTGTCAGAAGTAAAGAAAAGGGAGGATTATAATAGGGCTTCTATCTACCTAAGAAAGGCTTTTGCCAATTTTTAGTAACTTTTCATTGGGGTTAGAAGCTTACCAGGATGTAATACGTCAATCTATTCTACAAAGCATCTGAAAGCAGAACAAGGACCAGTGGGTGGGAACTAACCAAGGACCGAACCAATCTTGAAATAAGGAGAAATTTCCTGAACAGTGTTTCCCAACCTTGACAACTTGAAGATATTTGGACTTCAACTCCCAGAATTCCCCAGCCAGCGAATGATGGCTGGGGAATTCTGGAAGTTGAAGTCCAGATATCTTCAAGTTGCCAAGGTTGGGAAACACTGGACTAGAAGACCTCCAAAGTCCCTTCCAACTCTCATTCTGTTAACTTGAATAGTTTTGTCCTGATTCTGGGAGCAATAACACATATTTTAACGCTACCACTCCCATTAAGAGAAGGGTGGGTTCCTTCCGGTTCAGACCAGTTCGGCCAAACCATTAGCGACCTGTTGGTGATGTGATGTCATGGATTTGGTTCGGTGGGTGCTGGTCTGTGGGTGCCGCCATTTTGGTGAATTTTTCTGTGCTTGGATGGCTTCTCTTCCGCTGCTTGAAAAAGAGCCCTCCTGCCCAGCCAAGGCTTAAAACTGACCTTTATTTCTTCGCTTGAAGCACAGCCAATTAGGTCCTCAGCTGTGCTTTGGGTGAATTCTACTTCTGAGCATGCACAAAAGCGAAATTCCATGAGGGGGTGTGAGTGCGAGTGGCGCACGCACATGCATGTGAAATGTCGCAACGCAAACTGGTGGAAAAGGTAAGTATAACCACCCCTGAAGAGAAGCCAAACATGCAGGCAAGACACGAATCCCACTGGCATCACACTTGAGTGATAGGGAACAAAAGCAGATGATGACAAGATGGTGAGGCTGACCTGGTTTCATCTTTTCAAGCATTGGTCATATTGCATACACAGGGAGCAATATGAATGATAAATACAGGAGAACCTCTCTGAGATGCTAATGATTGCATTTGCCCAAGAGCCATCTCATTACCCTTGCCGAAGTTTCTCATAAATTGGATCTGTCAGTCACAGCATGGTGCCTGTCATTCTGACACATACCAAGCAGAAAATATAAAAGTGTCCTTAACTGCCCTCTGGCTTAACCCCCACCCCACCCCACAATTTTTTGCAGGGTCCATTTTATGTATGCAAAATGAGGCTATAGCAGAAGCTGCTTAGAAAAACCATTGTAAACATCTGCATTTGTCTGTTTTGATAACTGAATAGTTGTTGCGTCTATAAAATAACCCCCAATCATTCAACTTCCCCTGGCCCTGTGCAGATTCTCATGAATCACTTTCAGCGTTTTCTTTTGAAATGAAAAGGTATCAGTCTCAAAACAGTTTCAGCCAGTAAGAAGCCCTTTTTAAAAAAAAAAAAAAATCAATTTAGAATCTGGGGGAAAGGAAGCTTAGGTGTAAGAGTCTGTAATTGGAAACTGTTTGGTTCTCAGCCTTTGGCCAGAGAGGGTCCGCTATTAGGGTCACTGCTGATGTTAAAAAGATTATCAGTGAGATGAGTGATGCTGCTGAAAAGTTTTGGTATCCAAACAAGGATTACAGTGTTCCCTTGATTTTCGCGGGTTCCAACTTCGCGTAAAGTCTATACCACGGTTTTTCAAAAATATTAATTAAAAAATACTTTGCGTTTTCCCCCCTATACCACGGGTTTTCCCGCCCGATGACGTCATTTATCATCACCAAACTTTCGTCCACCTTTAATAAATATTTTTTTAAATAAACTTTAATAAAGAAACATGGTGAGTAATGATCTAAATGGTTGCTAAGGGAATGGGAAATTGCAATTTAGGGGTTTAAAGTGTTAAGGGAAGGCTTGTGATACTGTTCATAGCCAAAAATAGTGTATTTACTTCTGCATCTCTACTTCGCGGAAATTCAACTTTCGCGGGCGGTCTCGGAACGCATGCCCTGTGAAAATCGAGGAAACACTGTATTCCCAACTGAGATTTTCGGATGTAGTCTCTGGATCCCAAATGTATGGGGCATTAATTCTGCTAGTCCATCCGAGTTTGTCTTTTTAGCAACTTTCCTTATTTTGGTGCCTCCAAGAGTTGGAAGGTCTTCTATCCTTGGAGGTCTTCTAATCTAACCCCTTGCTCAGGCAGGAAGCCCTATACCATTTTAGACATTTGGCTGTCCAGTCTCTTCTTAAAAACTCCCAGTGTTGGAGAATTCACAACTTTTGAAGGCAAGCCATTCCACTGACTAAGTGTTCTGTCAGGAAATTTCTCCTTTTTTCTAGCTTGCTTCTCTCCTTCATAAGTTCTCACCCATTGTTTCTTGTTCTACATTAAGGTCCTTTGAAGAATAGATTGACCCCTCCCTCTCCCACACACACATATATTATAGACAGAATAGAATAGAATAGAATTCTTTATTGGCCAAGTGTGATTGGACACACACGGAATTTGTCTTTAGTGCATATGCTCTCAGTGGACGTAAAAGTAAATATACAATTGTCAAGATTGTATAAAAAGGGGGGACATGATCGAAACATTTAAATATGTCAAAGGGTTAAATAAGGTCCAGGAGGGAAGTGTTTTTAATAGGAAAGTGAACACAAGAACAAGGGGAAACAATCTGAAGTTAGTTGGGGGAAAGATGAAAAGCAACATGAGAAAATATTATTTCACTGAAAGAGTAGTAGATCCTTGGAACAAACTTCCAGCAGACGTGGTTGGTAAATCCACAATAACTGAATTTAAACATGCCTGGGATAAACATATATCCATCCTAAGATAAAATACAGAAACTAGTTAAGGGCAGACTAGATGGACCATGAGGTCTTTTTCTGCCGTCAGTCTTCTATGTTTCTATGTTTCTAAGAATCATGAGGTACAACACTTAATGCGGAAACAATATTAATAAAAATCTTAAGGATATATTATTATTATTATTATTATTATTATTATTATTATTATTATTATTATTTTGATTTGTATGCCGCCCCTCTCCGAAGACTCGGAGTGGCTCACAACAGGAATACAAAATACAAATCCAATGATTAAAAACAGTTAAAAACCTTTGATTTAAAAACACTCATAGAACCCAAACAAACTATACATAAAACGGAGCGGCTGAGGGGAATCAATTTCCCCATGCCTGGAGGCAAAGGTGGGTTTTTAGGAGTTTGCGAAAGGCAAGGAGGGTGGGGGCAGTCCTAATCTCCGGGGGGGAGTTGATTCCAGATGGTCGGGGCCGCCACAGAGAAGGCTCTTCCCCTGGGTCCCACCAAATGACATTGTTTTGTCGACGGGGCCTGGAGATTAGATTAGATTAGATTAGATTTATTGGATTTATATGCCGCCCCTCTCCGCAAACTCGGGCCAACTCTGTGGGACCTAATCGGTCGCTGGGATTCATGCGGCAGAAAGTAGTCCCGAAAGTATATATACGTTATGTCTACAATTTCCAGGAGTCCCAACAGCAGAGTTTGTTTATTTATTTATTAGATTTCTATGCCGCCCTTCTCACAGCAACTTAGGGTGGCGTTGACCTAAGCATGACTCACCAACAAAGCAGCACTGCTGAATGAATTCAATATTTGGTACTTCCCGCAATTGCTACCAAAAGCCTGTAGGCAGAGCTTAAAGGCTATAGCTTTTCCCCGCTGTTTCTCTCAGCAGCATATGTTTTGAAATTGTGAAATTCCTTCGACAATTTTTTAAAGCAACCTACAAAATAACCCTTTAGCTTTCCAGAAGGCCCTGAAGTCCTGACTGTTCCCCTAAGGATTGGGCTAGGATGGGACTTGGGTCAGGAGGTTAGTAGCATGGTTGGTATGGCACCTGGTGGGAAGAGTTGCCATGTTTCTACTCTTGTGTGGGGACACCCACCATTACTCAGTATCATATCTACAGTAACAGTCATGATTGAACAGCAGATAAAATTTCACTGCAATTTATACTGTAGTTCCTAATATGCTTCAAAAAATGCCTGGGACTAAAGAACCATAATAGATAGTATGTGCCAAGTCTCTCTGCAGATGGTATTAGATGCAGAGTCTTCGGAGAGGGGCGGCATACAAATCTAATAAATAATAATAATAATAATAATAATAATAATAATAATAATAATAATAATAAAACAAAGAAGGAGCTATTACTGAAACAGCCTTCATAATGCAGGGGAAATTTAGGAAACCACCTTTGTTGACAAGGTTAGTGTCTAGGTAAGGATATGTTAGGAGTTAAGTCTCAAATCATTCAGCTTAAAGGCTTGCAGACCGCTTTTGAATTTTCAATATTTCTGTATAAGAAATCTGCATAATTATGATCTAAAATAGGATCTTTTCGCTACACAAGTCACAAAGCCAGGTAGGAAAACCTCAGTTAAACAAATGAGCCAAGAACATTATAGACAATTTATTGAGAATGATCCAAATGTACATAATTATGTGTGTGCCTCTAGAATTTTCTGTTCATTTAGCAATAACGAAAAGTTTAAATTAACCAAATCAGCGTTGCCTAATTTTTTGAGATCACCAGAGTTTTCAGCAGCAATTCCATGCAGCCATTTGCAACTCTTGTTCATTCTTTTGTTTTCAACAACTTCTTGCCCTGTAATCAACTGAGAATGCCAGCTTAGTTTACAGGTAAATATTTGGAGGGAAAGATGCAGTATAACAATTTGCACGTTGTTTTCAGAAGCAGCCCCATGCATAACCATTGAAGGAGTTTCCAGAAGGTGAAAAACTCTAGGGATAGTTTTGTTCAGTTTATTTATTTATTTTATTTATTTTATTTATTAGATTTGTATGCCACCCCTCTCCGTAGACTCGGGGCGGCTAACAACAGTAGTAAACAGCATATAACAAATCTAATCTTTAAAATAATTAAGAACCCTTATTTAAAACCAAACATACACACAAACATACCATACATTAATTGTATAGGCCCGGGGGAGATGTCTCAGTTCCCCCATGCCTGACGGCAGAAGTGGGTTTTAAGGAGTTTACGAAAGGCAAGGAGGGTGGGGGCAGTTCTAATCTCAGAGGGGAGCTGGTTCCAGAGGGTCGGGGCCGTCACAGAGAAGGCTCTTCCCCTGGGACCCGCCAGACGACATTGTTTAGTTGACGGGACCCGGAGAAGGCTGACTCTGTGGGACCTAACCAGTTGCTGGGATTCGTGCAGTAGAAGGCGGACCCGGATGTTGGTTATATATATATCAATCATATCGCAGAGAGTAATGTTGTGAGCCGCCCCGAGTCTTCGGAGAGGGGCGGCATACAAATCTAAGTAATAAATAAATACAAATCTAAGTAATAAATAAAGACAAAGAAATAGGCAAGATCCATTACCAAAGCAACAAGGCAAAAAACATGGCTTCAATCCAGGTGCACTGGTTTATGAAAATGTCTAAACACTTTCCTAACTCATAGGAGTATAAAAGGGAAGGGAGGTAAAGCACCATCAGACCCACAATAACCAAGCTTAATATGGATAGATTAGTCCTCTGGGGAAGTTTATATTTTGGTCTTCTCTACATCATGGGGCTGATGATTTATCTGAATGTTAAATGTAATTGCATTACACCTGATGTAGCCCTTATTCTACTGAAAACTGATTTTAGGACATCAACTATCACAAGTACATTTGCTGCAACAAAGCCAAACCCTGAGCTTATTGTTATTTATATTTCCATTTATTTATTTATTTATTAGATTTGTATGTCGCCCCTCTCCGTAGACCGAAAACAGTACCCTGTCATTGTATTTTTGAATTTCATTATACAGTATATGTGTAACAAAGGTTTGCTTTTTAAAATCCAAATCTTAGCAATGAATTGCCTTGAGAAAAGCAGAAAGTTGTAACTTTCCCATTTGTGGTACAGTTCAGAAGCGTATCCTTCTTTACCCTTACATTCTATAATTTTACAAAAAAATGATTTATTTCACATAGAAATGGACAAAGTGAATTTACTTTGACATACACTCATTGCAGTATAACTCCTAGTTCTCAAGGTTGCAAAAAAGGATGCACTTATATTGCATATGTAATTCCAACAATGTTAGCTTGATGTTTGTAACACTCCATCATTGTAAGACTATGTGCTTTGTTCTATGTATAATCCAATATCAAACAGATCTATATTAATTCACTGAAATATAGCAATTAACTCAGAAATCCATTTCACATAGTAAATGAAAGTCATGCCTATTTTGGTAACAGTCTTAATTGCCAGTGTTTCAGTATGCTTTTTGCGCCTCTCCCATCCCATCCCATCCATCTAAAGAATAATGGTAGTTTTTGGCAGGCCTTAAGATTTTTAAAACTACAGCATACTTTTTTTTAAAAACAATCAAGTTATTTGTACTAGTCTTTTTGCTTCAGTATCACATTTCTTTGGGGAAATTACTATACATCCCTTCCATTTTGCTCTTGATAGGCCAGTAAGGCAGTCCTATGTAAATGTATATACAGTATGTATGTATCAATATGTACTTGCAGAAGCCACATTCTGAACAAGGGTAGGGTCAGTAGAAAATGGCAATAACTGGGTGGGCATGTGGCAAAAGGCCAAAATAACTGGGCAGGGATGGAAAGAGAGAGACACTTTGTTCAGGCATTAATTGAAAAGTTAACATCCAGCCAACCCTTAGCCCCTCCTAAGCTTAATCTTCAAATCTACATTGACTGTCAGCAGTAGCTCTGCAATTAATTTCACATTTCCTTGATTCAGAATCCTCTTTACAAATGATTATTAAAAGAAAAAATAACTGTAGGAGATGACCAGGCTGAACCCAAGGCAGGGGTCAAATGCATCATCAGTCATGAGTCCTTTTTACCCGCACGAGATCCAGGTCTAGCCCACCTTGAATTCCACTGACTTCTCTACTTCCAATTTACTTAGTAGTAGTTAGTACGCATTGTTCCCTCTAATTTTTTTTGGGGGGGGGGGGGGCGCGGAAAAGTATAGTGTCTGAGCGGCAGTCCCTTTGGGACTGGGCGGCACAGAAATATTAAACAAACAAACAAACAAACAAACAAACAAACAAACAAACAAACAAAAAACCCACCCTGTTTTGCCTCAGTGAATTTCAAAATAAAATACTGTACTGAGTGTCTATAACAGTGAGCTCATAATAGGGCAACTCTATCAATATCAAAATGCCACTTAAATAGTTGAGCTAGTTTCAAACTAGATTTTGATTTTCTTTCTCTCTTCCTTACTCCCATTCTTTTTCTTTCTCTTTTCCTTCCTCTCTTTTTTCTATCTGTTTCTCTCTCTTCCTCTCTCTCTCCTTCCCTCTCACTCTTTCCCTCTCGGCTTCTGGGCAGGTTTGGAAAACTCTGAGTTGATGATGATTTTTAAGTGAGCGATTGCTCACTGCTCAGCTTAGAGGGAACTATGGTTAGTAGTTCAGACTAATATCAAGCCGGGGAAATGGGAAGGTCCAGACAATTTAAATGGATATAAAGATTTATTACAAACTTAGGGTCTCTACAAAAATTTGAACTACTAGGTAATTGGCAACTCTTACAATAACTTTGCTTTCTCATCTAGTCCGACTTACACCTACATGGCTATGACAATTAAGCATACAACTAAATATGAGCATAATATAAATCAGGGATGTCAAACTCACAGCCTGGGGCCTGAATGCATCACGTGCTGGCTACATTTTAGTGAAGGGGGAGTCATAATACGTCACGTGATGAAATGTGACGCCACAAGTTTGACACTCCTGATGTAAACCCTTCAATCTTGCAAAGTACATGTTACTTGTAGTCTTAAATTTTACTGCTGAATTCATCTTCTTTTGTAACAGTAGTAAGAAGAGGTCTTGCCACTGACTGAGTCATTATTAATGTGAGAGGGAGTCTGGTAGCAACTTTTCAGACTGACAAAAGGTATGAAATGTTGTGAAATACAGCTGACTTCCTAGGTGCATCATCTGGCTAAATTGATGTAGGATTTAAATTGGGTTCCCCTTCTGTCCTCTTCCAAAACCGATGCCTTGACAAAAGGACCAACCTGGCAGTTTTTTCTTTCTTTGACACCAGGCTAGAATTGAAATGTCTGTATTATAAATGCATGTCGTATTAATTAATGCATTTTGCTTTATACTGTACTTATTAATGTGATAATACTCTGAACTAGACCACTGTGAAACTTATGGCAGAGAAGTGGGAGTTTCCAGGCAAGTTTACTATGATTCTCATGCATGAAACTATTTCTGACCACTTAATGAAAAATGTGTTCAGCAATGCTATTGATAGATGAATAACTGAGCCATTTGAGAATCAACAGCCGACACTTGGAAATGTTCTGCTTTCTTAGGTAGATACAAGGGGCGTGCATAAGTGCATTTTTGTGCCTAATGTCCCTATCCTATTGTCTTATTATCCTTTCTATTACTACTTTCTACTTATGTTATGTTAATATGTACTATAATATTATACTTGTTGTTTGACAAATAAATAAAAAAAATCCATATCCAAATATGCCGCACAAATCCCAGTGACCGGTTAGGTCCCACAGAGTTGGCCTTCTCAGGGTCCCATCGACTAAACAATGTCGTTTGACGGGACTCAGGGAAAGAGCCTTCTCTGTGGCGGCCCCGACCCTCTGGAACCAGCTCCCCCCAGAGATTAGAACTGCCCCCACCCTCCTTGCCTTTCGCTAACTCCTTAAAACCCATCTCTGCCATCAGGCATGGGGGAATTGAGACATCTCCTCCGGGCCTATACAGTTTATGCATGGTATGGTTGTGTGTATGTTTGCTTTTAATAATGGGTTTTTTAGTGTTTTTTAAATTATTAGATTTGTTGTACATTGTTTTATTGTTGCTGTGAGCCGCCCCGAGTATACGGAGAGGGGCGGCATACAAATCTAACAAATGAATGAATGAATGAATAAAGAAATAAAGAAATAAAATTATTAGAAATAAGCTGTCCTCCTATCCAGTTTCTCATATACAAGTGTTTTTTTCCTTAAAGCAAAATTAACAAAGTGCATAAATATTGGAAACAATGAGAAAGATGGGAAGAGGCCTGTAATCTGGAATGAAATGAATTAATCTAAAAGTTAGAAATCAAAACTTTGTTTAGTCTGAAGAGCAGCAGATCTCCTCACCCAGAACCTCACAACTGTTTCTTGTTTTCCTCTATTCCGGTTGACTGTTGTGTTCTGCTCACTCTCTCTTGGGCAGTGACTGCTTGACTTTTGTTGAATGAACCCATTGTTTCCTTTAAATGTTGCCCATCAAGTGAGGCCCCCATCTGGTTTGCATCAGACTGTTTTCACAGCCAACAACTGCTGCTTTTTCTATATCTTGACACTTAAGGGCCCCCATGCTATCAAAGCATTGCTGTGAAAATCTGTCTGGCTGGATTGGTGCAGCTGTGCTACGGCAGCTTGAAACTATTAGCCAAACAATGACAACTTAGAACTTGAACCAGTTTTTATTTCCAGTGGTGTTATGTGTGAATGATGATCACTACAGTATTGCTAAACTCACAACTCAACTGTTAAGTTCTCCTTTCCAGTGAACTTTTCATTTTTGCATAATCTGTATATGGTTTAAAGTAATTTTTCTTTTTAAATTGCAAATGTTTCCTGCACTGGAAAAATGTGTCTTCGGAGAGGAGCGGCATACAAATCTAATAAATTATTATTATTATTATTATTATTATTATTATTATTATTATTATAATATTATTATTATTATTATTCTATTATAAATATTATTATTATATTATTATTATTATTATTATTATTATTATTATTATTATTATTATTATTATTATTATTATTATTTATTGGATTTGTATGCCGCCCCTCTCCGTAGACTCGGGGCGGCTAACAACAGTGGTAAAAACAACATGCGACAATCCAATACTAAAACAGCTAAAAACCCTTATTATAAAAACTAACCATACATACAAACATACCATGCATAAATTGTAGCAGCCTAGGGAGAAATAATATCTTAGTTCCCCCATGCTTGACGGCAGAGGTGGGTTTTAAGGAGCTTACGAAAAGCTGTTTAGTCGACGGGACCCTGAGAAGACCAACTCCGTGGGACCTAACCGGGGGCTATTCTAATCTCTGGGGGGAGTTGGTTCCAGAGGGCCGGGGCTGCCACAGAGAAGGCTCTTCCCCTGGGTCCTGCCAAACGACATTGTTTAATTGATGGGACCCGGAGAAGGCCAACTCTGTGGGACCTAACTGGTCGCTGGGATTCGTGCGGCAGAAGGCGGTCCCGGAGATAATTTGGTCCGGTGCCATGAAGGGCTTTATAGGTCATAACCAACACATTATTATTATTATTATTATTATTATTATTATTATTATTATTATTATTAAAACTGCTTTAAAAAACAGTGTGTAAGGAAGTATAGGCACATGCGCACAAGCACACTTTAATTTATTGACATGATCTGAAATAATATAAGACATGGAACAATAAAAGGATTTGTTTCTCTAAGTAAATGATTACTGTTGAATATGTAATGGGGATAATATTTATTTTTTTAATTCAATAAATACGAGCCATGTGAAAAACTGCTTACCAATGATGACTGTAGGTAGGTATATTTATGTGAATTTTTTCATGTGTATAATTAGGATCTCGAGAACCTCTGTTTCCAGGAAGGACTAGCAATTGCCCAGTTCACTTTTTTTTAATTCTGGAAAAGGTGGCTTAACATTGTAGGGGGAAAGGGATCCTTTAATTGCATTCCCACAATAACTGCATATGAAAAGTTGGCCTAAGCATGAGCTATTCATCCAAAGTTTTATTTTTAAGTGAGGACTTGAACCTGGGACTTCCTGCTAACACCTTATCCACTTTGCTATACTGGTTCTTGTAGTTCAAAGAAAGAACATCTTTATAAATGTCTAAATGCTACTTACGAAAACTTTGAAAAACACAGGGAGAATCTGTAATTTTATAATGCATTTTAAATACTACAACATTCTGTGATTGTCACAACCAGAGAGAACCTTTGAGAATATACTTAGTGACTTATTTGTATATGCTTAGTGATAGCCCTGGTTAGCATTCTTGACTCCATAGTTTTGCTAAAGTTCTTGGGAGAGCAGCCAAACAGATAAAATTTTGCTTGGATTGTCAGTGTTCTTTTAGCCTTCAGTTAACGGATGTGTGGAAAGGATAAATCTAGTTTAGACTGTACTTCTATGTAAAGAGTCAGAGCCACTCTGTTTGAAAAACATTCCTTCTTAATTAAACTAAATCAATTAAGTGGTTAGGGTAAGATGGCTACTGTGTTGGCAATGTGGTTAACTTGAAAACCTGCAGAGGCTGTGATGGCCTTAAGACTGCTTTTTAAGTGTTTAATATGGAATTATCACAGTGCTTTAAGCATTTTATGGAATGTTCTCATACACCATTGTTCAGCCTGTATCATTTTTGAATTTCCTTGTAGCTCTTCCATCTTTTAATAATAATAATAATTAATAATAATTTATTAGATTTGATTGCCGCCCCTCTCTGAGGACTCGGAGCGGAGCTTTTCCACTTTTTCTTAGATTTCAGGAAGTCTAATATACAGTGATATCTCGTCTTACAAACGCCTCGTCATACAAACTTTTCGAGATACAAACCCGGGGTTTAAGATTTTTTTGCCTCTTCTTACAAACTATTTTCACCTTACAAACCCACTGCCGCCGCTGGGATGCCCCGCCTCCGGACTTCCATTGCCTTCCATTGCTGGGATTCCCCTGAGGCTCCCCTCCATGGGAAATCCCACCTCCGGACTTCCGTGTTTTTGAGATGCTGCAGGGGAATCCCAGCAGGGGAATCCCAGCAGCGCAAAAACGGGCGCTTTGCTGGCAACGGAAGTCCGGAGGTGGGGTTTCCCAGTGAGGGGAGCCTCAGTGAAATCGCAGCATCGCAAAAACACAGAGGTCCGGAGGTGGAGTTTTCCATGGAGGGGAGCCTCAGGGGAATCCCAGCAGCGCAAAAATGGGCGCTTCGGCTGGCAAAAGGGGTGAATTTTGGGCTTGCACGCATTAATTACGTTTCCACTGATTCCTATGGGAAACATTGTTTCGTCTTACAAACTTTTCACCTTAAGAACCTCGTCCCGGAACCAATTAAGTTTGTAAGACAAGGTATCACTGTATTTCATTTCAATAATTTTATTAAGGATTATATCGAATAATATAATATAAGGAATTAATGCAGAAATATATATTTTAAAGTTTTGTGTGTGTGTGCATGGGAGAGACTATAAACAAGCTCAGATTGCACCCAAGGACATATATGCACACACATTCACATAGAAAACTCCCCAATCAATACTTAATTCAAAATTAAATAATTAAATTAGAACTAAATAATTAAAAAGAGAGGAAGAAACTGTCTTTGCCTGCAGCAAGCATAGTCAATACTAACATGTTACCACTGCCTGTTAAAATATCCCTTAATATTTCCTCATTCATACCTCACCCCTCAGGAAGCCTAATATATTTCAGAAGTTTTATTCCATGTCTTCACAATTTTGCCAGCATATCACAGCTGGAACATGGTGAGGTATTGCAGTTGTGGTGCTATAAGAATCTTAAGCAATGTGAAGAAATGTTAAACAAAAACTGTTTCAGTGTAGGGAAGAACAAAAGGTATAGTTTCTCAATATTGAATGTAAAATGCTACAGAGCATTGAGTATTAGATGTGAAACCTGAAGAGATCTGAAAATGGTAATTTTAATGGTGCTATAATTCAGTATATAATTCACCTTGGAACTGTCATGTGAACATGTCCAGTCAACGAAGCAGTGGAAGTGATGTGCCAGTGCCTGGAGGCTGTTGGGGCCTGGATGGGTGTCAACAAACTCAAACTCAACCCAGACAAGACGGAGTGGCTGTGGGTCTTGCCTCCCAAGGACAATTCCATCTGTCCGTCCATTACCCTGGGGGGAGAATCATTGACCCCCACAGAGAGAGTTCGCAACTTGGGCGTCCTCCTCGATCCACAGCTCACATTAGAGAAACATCTTTCAGCTGTGGCGAGGGAGGCGTTTGCCCAGGTTCACCTGGTGCACCAGTTGCGGCCCTATTTGGACCGAGAGTCACTGCTCACAGTCACTCATGCCCTCATCACCTCGAGGCTCGACTACTGTAACGCTCTCTACATGGGGCTACCTTTGAAAAGTGTTCAGAAACTTCAGATCGTGCAGAATGCAGCTGCAAGAGCAATCATGGGCTTTCCCAAATATGCCCATGTTACACCAACACTCCGCAGTCTGCATTGGTTGCTGATCAGTTTCCGGTCACAATTCAAAGTGTTGGTTATGACCTATAAAGCCCTTCATGGCACCGGACCAGATTATCTCCGGGACCGCCTTCTGCTGCACAAATCCCAGGGACCAGTTAGTTCCCACAGAGTGGGTCTTCTCCGGGTCCTGTCAACTAAACAATGCCGCTTGGCGGGACCCAAGGGAAGAGCCTTCTCTGTGGCGGCCCCGGCCCTCTGGAACCAACTCCCCCCAGAGATTAGAATTGCCCCCACCCTCCTTGCCTTTCGTAAACTACTTAAAACCCACCTCTGCCGCCAGGCATGGGGGAATTGAGATACCCTTTCCCCTTAGGCCTTTACAATTTTATGCATGGTATGTCTGTATGTATGTTTGGTTTTTATATTAATGGGTTTTTAATCGTTTTTAGTATTGGATTATTATTGTACGCTGTCTTATTATTGCTGTTAGCTGCCCCGAGTCTCCGGAGAGGGGCGGCATACAAATCCAATAAATAAATAAACCAACCAACCAACAAACAAATAAATAAATTACAAACTATCTTTTTAAAAATCAAAAGTGTGAAGAATTAGTCAATTCACCGTCCTAGAAACGTGGCATTTGCCTGGGTCTACTTATGGAGAAACCAGATAGTATTATTATTATGGCATCAATATGCTTCCAGTTGTGGAAACTCTTTCTTGTATATGTGTTGCAGAAATTAAAGATCACGAGATTGATAGTGCAGTTTCCAACTAACAAATGTTACTGAAAGGCTTATGTTTTCAATAGATTATGTGGGTTTACATTTTATAATCAATAGTTATATAAATTATAACTGGAAGTCTGTCTTACATCTACATAACCAACCTGGCTCTTTTCCTATCTTTCCTCTAATCTGACATCATTCTAACTATTCTCTACATTTGATGAAGTTGCTGTTGACAAAAGCATATTTATTTTAATAAAATTTGAGGCAATAAAAGTTACTACCAAAACCATTCCGATTTTTGCCACTGTAGTCTAATACTACTCTCCTCTTAGGGCAGAATCTCTTTGAGATGGCTTTTAGCAATGAAAATTCTAAAAAACCAATTTATTATTTCGGGAGATTCCATTTGGAATTTATTTCCTTTGAGAACACCAGAAATAGAATATTGCAATTTTATTACTTCTGCACACTTGGAGGGGGGATGAATGGATTCAGTTTTTGGAAGGAACTTGGAGATCTTATAGTCCAGGACTTTCAAACTGGTGGCCCGCAGGCCAGTTGTGTCATATCCAGGCCACACCTACCCCAGCTCTGTGAAGGGGGAAAGTCGCGAAACATCACGTGATGGCTACGTGACACCGCGAGTTTGACAGCCATGTTCTAGTTCAACCCCTTGTTCAAGCATGCTGAATTAAACCTCATATCGTAATTCTTACAACAGATCGAGAACTCCCAATTGTGATTCTTTGATTTATTTTTTTGAGAAGCTATATGTTCCTGAACCGTTCATCCTACATCCTTGATTATGTAATCCATCAAAGCAGAAGCATTTATACCTGGTTCATATTCACCTTTGAAATTCCTTCCTGAAATCAACTTTATCATTGCATTCTAATTGTAATCATGTTGTTAGCGTGTTAGTTGTGGTATAATTTCAAATTCTAGCTTTCATCTCAAGTGATAAATGTATTTATAGGTTATACCAGAGGTGGATTGCTGCCATGGTTCTATTCTGTAGAACTGGTAGCGGGAATTCCCTCTTGTTCGCCGAACCAGCAGTGATGGCCAGTTGGGCACACACACCCCCCAACTTGCTTTCTCGGCGGCATCTTGATTTTTGCTTATGTGCATGCACAGCTGTTTTTATAGCAATGCACATGTGCAACCACGCAGCATGAGAGGAAGTGAAACGGTGGCAAGGCAACTTAGAATCCACCCCTGTTGTCGTTGGCTCTGGCCCAGCTCCTGCCCCAAGGAATGTGGAGGTGGATGCAGGGGAAACATCAACATGTCATAGGCCTGTTTTATTGCTGACAGAGTCAGGTAGTGCAGTTTCCTTGGACGAAGAAGAAGGTGGGGGTGACTTGGAAGAGGGGGGCTTGGCACACAGCCCAGGAAGCCATTCTCCATTATCTTCGGTCGATTCGGATGAGGAAGTGTTAGACCCACGCATGCGCAGAATTATGTATCGAAGAGACCAATTGAAGAAATATTACAGGAGATAAGAGAGGCCACCTGTGTTTGGGTGGGGCTCCAGTATTTAGAGCTGCTGATATAAATAGCAGCGTGCTGGCTTGGCCATTGTGGAAGATTATCTGATCGTTGTTCTTCAGGACCGTGCCTTGCTGTTTCCGGACTTTGTTTGTTGATTTTTCACGACTTTAAAACCAAAGCAGAGCAAAGTGTGTGTGTTTCACATCATGGAAGAAGGAGGGCTGTGACGTTCCTTCCCAGCTGCTAGCTAAGTACTTAAGGACTGATTAAGTTCTCATCCTCTTCAAAGTATTCTCATATAATGCTAAACTACATAGGAGGGTAGGATATAAATTGTAGTTCTTCGAGCAAGTGTCTTGTCTGCCAATAAGCCACTTCTGAACAACAATAGCTAATATTGTGAATCAAAGACAAGATGAGGTTATTGTTGTTGTACTAGGTAGTTACCTGCCTAATAATCCAAACATTTTAAATTATGAAGATGGGATCAAGTTGGATATTTTAGTTCTTCAGAGCTTCTGTACTTTTCTTCAGACTAATAAGAATGAATACTCCAGCAAGGATAGTATAACTTCCCTATTTGAATACTCTTGCTGCTATCTAACTATAGAGTGGCTGCCATGTTCCTATGGAGCTGCAGTAAACGTTGCATGTCCTCAGCAGTGAGTTATGGGTTTTACAAAATAATTGTATATATAAATACTATCCAGGTGCTTTAACTAGGCAAAAGGAAAAGAGAAAAGAACAAAGAGGAGTAAGGGATATGATTGTATAAAGAGCAAAAGAATTTTGCTTCTTTTCTGGAAACATATAAAGCATTGAGTTAGGAGGATGCAGCTGTCTACTTAGATGTCTTAGGATCAGTCTTGAAACAAACTCATTGGAGGGCACTAAGACATTGAACATAACAACAGCTAAACTTTGAAGTTGATATTCAACAAAACCAAGCAGTCAGAACCTGGCAGTAGAAGAAACAAGTTACTTTTTCTGTCCCGTTCTTAATGGAAGATGAATATTTTGCTAGATATGTTTTTCCAGGTGTTCTTTTCATAGATTTCAGCCATTTTATTTTTGTATTAGGTTGCAAACTTTGTAAAGTGATACCTTCCCCCCTTCCTGGCTTCATATATGTGGGATTGGAAAATATTTAAAAACTGACCATAGTAATATCAGTAAGAAAAAGCTGTTGTTGTATGGAGTTTTCTCATCAATTTGTCCATGTACAGCATTTGTAAAATCTCTAAATGTATAAACAACATTTCTAAGAGATAAAGAGAAAACAAATCAAATGGGGAGTTTTGGGGAAAGTATGGCATTCCATGCTTCTTCTTTCCCACTTGGACAATGTAAATACTATGATGTGAATGTGCCATACAGGAAAGAAAGAAAGAAAGGAATGAATGAATGAATGAATGAATGAATGTAAATACTGATGAAAAAACCAGCCTTTGGTATATGTTATGTGTCCATTTCCAGATGTGATTGCAATTTTCTCTTCCGATTAGAAAATTTGTATGATTGTTCTGGGAATGTATGCAGTGAAAGTTAATAAACTTTGGGAGGGAGTCATTATAGTTTGAAAAATCAGAGAAAACATCATTGGTGTGGCTTATGTCCATTTTGTGATATTGTACATGTGATGGGACTCTATACATCCTTTGTAATAATTTGCATAGTAAAATCATATAATGTCCATCCAGTGGAATTTGGTCCCTTGCATAGTGAGCCCATTGCACAGATTTCACAGTATTGAAAATCCCCTTGTAGAGAATAATATCTGTTAGATTTCGGATTCTCTGTGTTGGGTCCTACATATTTTGCTGTATATGCAAAACGTACCATAATGTCTTCCAAAAGCAATGGGAACTATTTTGTGGTATATTTATATTGCTGGGAAGAAATATGTAATGTCCAATACTGATCCTGGAAACATAAACATTTTTGTCTCAACCTCTGCTCTTTTCAAAACATCAGGAAAAAAGATTTTCCTTGATCATGTTGGTATTCATTTGCATGTAAATGCACTGCAAATGTCTAGTGTAGTGGTGGCAGTTTGAAACCCCCAGTGTAGTATCAAAAAGTTCTCTAGGAGAAATCAGTTGAATGATGATAAAAGCTGTGGTTATGCACATCCAGAGGTGGGATTCAGCAGGTTCTAGCCAGTTCTGGAGAACCGATGGTGAAAATTTTGAGTAATTCAGAGAACCTTATTGGCCCTGTCCCCATCTATTCTCTGCCTCCCAGAGTCCCAGTTGATCGGGAAGAAATGGAGATTTTGCAGTAACCTTCCCCTGGAGTGGGGTGGGAATGGAGATTTTACAGTATTCTTCCCCTGCCGCGCTCACCAAGCCATGCCCGTCAAGCCAAACCGCACCCACAGAAACAGCAGTAAAAGTTTTTGAATCCTACCACTGTACACACCGTGTTACATCCAGAGATTATGTCCACTATCCTTCAATAGTGAAAATAGACGGTGTGTACAGTGGTAGGATTCAAAAAATTTTACTGCTGTTTCTGTGGGTGCGGTTTGGCTTGACGGGCATGGCTTGGTGAGCGCGGCAGGGGAAGAATACTGTAAAATCTCCATTCCCACCCCACTCCAGGGGAAGGTTACTGCAAAATCTCCATTTCTTCCCGATCAACTGGGACTCTGGGAGGCAGAGAATAGATGGGGACAGGGCCAATAAGGTTCTCTGAATTACTCAAAATTTCCACCATCGGTTCTCCAGAACTGGCTAGAACCTGCTGAATCCCAGCTCTGGGTATGTATAACCCCAGCTTTTATCATCATTCAACTGATTTCTCCTAGAGATCTTTGGATACTACACTGGGGATTTCAAACTGCCACCACTACACTAGACATTTGCAGTGAGTTTACATGCAAATGAATACCAACATGATCAAGGAAAATCTTTTTTCCTGATGTTTTGAAAAGAGCAGAGGTTGAGACAAAAATGTTCTAATATGTTACATGATAATAGGATGCACAGTAGCACCCCAATGTGTAATAAAGAATTTGACTTTTTGAGACTTCTCACTGTCAACAAGATTGACTGGAGGTAGTTGTTTTGGAAGCATATTATGGGGCAGTCCAGGTGGAGACTTCAGAAACTAACTCTCATCATCTGGAATACAACATTGAAACAAAAAGCTTTCATGTCAGTTTTGATCAGCTAATTATCAGTCTCTGAGCCACAACTTGGAACACATTACATAAATCTTCTGCCGTTGCATAGTCATGCTAGTTAATTAAGTGAGGAAAGAGGAAAGACCAATCCTTTAAAATGGAAGAGAAAATATAATTTGCTCTACATATTAATGAGAAAGGAAGATTATAATTTTGCTTGCCTTGAAAATAATGCAAACTTCAGATCATGTAGAATGCAGCTGTGAGAGCTATCGTGGGCTTTCCTAAACATGCCCATGTTACTCCAACACTCAGCGGTCTGCATTGGTTGCTGATCGGTTTCTGGTCACAATTCAAAGTGTTGGTTATGACCTATAAAGCCCTTCATGGCATCGGACCAGAATATTTCCGGGACCGCCTTCTGCCGCACGAATCCCAGTGACCAGTTAGGTCCCACAGAGTTGGCCTTTTCCGGGTCCTGTCGACTAAACAATGTCGTCTGGCTGGACCCAGGGAAAGAGCCTTCTCTGTGGCGGCCCCGACTCTCTGGAACCAACTCCCCCCAGATATCAGAGTTGCCCCCACCCTCCTTGCCTTTCGCAAGCTCCTTAAAACCCACCTCTGCCATCAGGCATGGGGGAATTGAAATTTTCCCTTCCCCCCTAGGCTTATAGAATTTATACATGGTATGCTTGTATGTATGATTGGTTCTTTAAATTGGGGTTTTTAGATTATTTTTAATATTAGATTTGTTTACATTGTCTTTTTATTGTTGTTAGCCGCCCCGAATCTTCAGAGAGGAGCGGCATACAAATCAAATCAAATCAAATCAAATCAAATCAAATCAAATCAAATCAAATAAATAAATAAATAAATAAATAAATAAATAAATAAATAAATAAATAAATAAATAAATTCAAAGCCTGATCCTGGACCTCAACCCACATTTTCAGGTTTCTTAAATATAATCTACAAGTCTTGTATTAATTAGCCAAGCTTACTTCCAATGATTGGATGTCACAGTATAACAATGATTTCCTACTATATGTTTACTTTTAGGTATGTTTTCAGACAAAGTTAGCTAAGTATCTGCTATATTGAGCCAAAGAAAGAGAAAGAATGATCTGTTTTCAGTGCAGTGTTAAGATTGTTCCTATGTAGCCAATATTAAAGCCAAAAGGCTACTAAATAAACTTTAAACATGTATTCATTCCTACATTGTTCCTGAAATCTGTGGTTTAAATTTGCAGACTGGGACATAATTGGAAACTATTATTTTAACAGACTGAAAAAAAATCAAAATTCATTGACTGAATAAAGCTGCCAAGATAGAGTCTGTAAATCAAATCTCAGCTTTAGCTGTTATAGTGATGATGTTAATAATCTGCATTGCTTTATTATCTAATATTTTCAGTTTTGTATTTGGAAAGATTTTCCTACTTTTTAGAAGAAAAAAGCCATTTGGAGTGTTATTAATATTGTACACTGCTACCAGAGGTTAACGTATCTAGGAAAACCTGAATCACAATTTTAGTTCGCTCTGCAAAACAGTCTCATGTTTTTTTTTATAGTGGACAAACAGGCAGGCCCTTAGTGTTTTCTAAAATGAACACAGTACAGTCAGATGGCATTTTTCAGTTTGTAGTTGGATGACTTGACCTGCAAATGACTAAATGCTCTTTCTGTTTCAGAGACAGAGGTCGTATCCCATTTAAGCCTCCTTCCTGCACCAGGTAAAGTATCTGTGAAGGTGCCATCTGCTGATACAGAGGACAAAATGAACGTCAATTCAGTTCATGGGAATTCAGACTCTTCTGGGGCAGACACATTTTGAAATGTGCAAGTCTATTTCATGCATACAGGCATTTTGGAGAGAGGATGTTGACAGATATTTGTCTGAAAATAATGTAACATGCTAACTTTTGATGCAGAAATGTTGCCAGCCATATTATTGTAAATAATCGATTTGCCTTTTATCATCAGGAAATTTATATCTATCTATCTATGCATATGTGTTAATGAGATATGTAAATTTTAATAAAAATATTTTTTGTTTTTAAAGATTAAGTCTTGGTATTGTTTATTTTTTCATCTTTTGAAATCATGTTTGAATGGAAAGGAGAATCAAACTGTCCAGTAGAACATGGGCGATCAGGCCATTGATCTTTCTTACTTTCTAATTGTTATGAGTATTATTATTATTATTATTATTATTATTATTATTATTATTTATTAGATTTGTATGCCGCCCCTCTCCGTAGACTCGGGGCGGCTTACAGCAATGATAAAAACAATATATAATGACAAATCTAATACCCTGTTTCCCCGATAGTAAGACACCCCCGATTGTAAGATGTATCGGGGGTTTCAGGGGGGGTCGGCTAATATAAGCCGTACCCCAAAAGTAAGACATATGTCTTACTTTCGGGGAAACACGGGGGTATTTCCGCCTCCCTCTCATCTAGCTGCGCACCGCCTCCTGCCCACGTCCGCACCGTCCCCCCTCCATACGTCACCGCGTCTAAATGTTAATTTTATGGTTAAAACAAAAAAATTGACAATTTTTTCCCAATATAAGACATACCCCGAAAGTAAGACATAGTGGGGCTTTTGGGGATAAAAAGAAAGTAAGACACTGTCTTACTTTCGGGGAAACACGGTAGTTAGACTCTAAAATAACAATAATACATTTAAAAAGTCTAAAAAACAAAAAAACCCAATATATAAAAAGCATACATACAGTCATATCATACACAGAAAACTACATAGGCAGGGGGAGATGTTTCAGTTCCCCCACGCTTGATGACAGAGGTGGGTTTTAAGGAGTTTATGAAAGGCAAGGAGGATGGGGGCAGTTCTAATCTCTGGATGGAGCTGATTCCAGAGGGTCGGAGCCACCACAGAGAGGGCTCTTCCTCTGGGTCCCGCCAAACGACATTGTTTAGTTGACGGGACCCGGAGGAGACCAACTCTGTGGGACCTAACCGGTCGCTGGGATTTGTGCGGCAGAAGGCATGAGTGCCCCTTGTCCACCTCATCCATGGCAGATTCTGAGGAGGATGAGCCAGGCCCCTCCGGATACCCTGGGCTGGGGGGTGGGTGGGTTTGCCAGCTGATGCAGAGAGTGAGAATGAGGGAGAAAGTGACCTGAGTGAACCTGAGGAACCTCTAGAGGGGGCTGATATGACAATAATAATAATAATAATAATAATAATAATAATAATAATAATAATAATAATTTATTAGATTTGTATGCCGCCCCTCTCCGAAGACTCGGGGCGGCTCACAACACAATAGCAATATAATCTAGATACAATTTAATGTTAAAAAATTGAAAAAAACTAATTTAAAAATACATTATAAAAACGTATCTACTACACAGTCATACACACTCAGTCCAACTAAATTAAAAACATAATAAACATAATAAGGTCAGCAAAAAAGGAGGGGGGAGATTAATCCCCCCACGCCTGGCGGCAAAGGTGAGTCTTCAACATTTTACGGAAGGCAAGAAGCGTAGGGGCAGTTCGAATCTCCGGGGGGAGTTGATTCCAGAGGGCCGGGGCCGCCACAGAGAAGGCTCTTCCCCTAGGTCCCGCCAGACGACATTGTTTTGTCGATGGGACCTGGAGAAGGCCAACTCTGTGGGACCTAATCGGCCTCTGGAATTCGTGCGGCAGACAATGGAGGAATGATCCCAGTTGGAGGATGAGGAAGACAGAGTGGAAAGTTAGTGGATAGATCCTCGCTATAGAAGATTGCTGAGAAGGCAAGAGGAGTTGCAGAGTAAAAGGTATTAGTTTAAAGCCTTAGCCTCTTTGTGGTGTGATGTCACTTCCAGGCAGTATAAAGGCAAAAGATCGTGGGTAATTGGGTGTGGGGTTTCAACGTCGTTCAATGGAAGAGATGTTAGACTGGGGGTGTGATTGAACAAGGCTTTAAAACCATGATTTCTGCCTCGATAAAAGACATTCTCTGCTGTATGATTTTTGCCTGGAACTTCAGTGAGCTAACTCATATGTTTAAATGATAAATGGACTTGTCATCTAAGGAATGCTGATTAGGCCGAGTTTGGTGCCTTTCCCAGACATTGTTTATGTTTAGCTCCAAAGAGAAAAATAACTCCTTTTTCCTTGCCATTTTAAAATCTGCTTTTCGTTATGTGTGTTTTTATCAATAAAGAGTTTCATTTTATCATAAAATAAGGGATTTTTGAATCAGTGGGTTCGGTCCGAGGGCCATGCACAGAACATTAATGTTTAAAATTAGTGATGGGTGAACTGAACCTGCACAATTCGGATCTGTACCGAATTTTGCGGTGTTCGGTATGCCAAACATGAACCCGAAATTTTTTGAAACTTCAGGCAAAGTTCGGGGTCGCGTTTGGCGTTTGGAGCTTTGACGTCACCGGTAGGTTGCTAAGGACGTCAAGGTGATCACTTCCTGGATTCCATGGAATCCAGGAAGTGATCACCTTGGCGTCCTTAGCAACCTGCCGGTATACGTGATGTCAAAGCTCCGCGCCCGGAATCTCTTGGTGGGATTCCCCATTCGGGTTCGGGTTCGGATGAATTTTGCGTAAAGTTCATCTGAACTTGCCGAACCCGAACACCGTTGGGTTCGCCCATCACTATTTAAAATAGATTAGCAACATCCACAGGGTTTCATGCCAAAACTTAGGACTGATCTTTATACTGTAAGTTCTTTATGCTTCCTATCATTGGATTAGAACCTTTCTTACAATTGCAGCTGGACAAAGTTTCTTTATTCCATGTAATTTACAATTACTGTCTATGTTTGTGAAGAGCAGTGAAAAATGGGGTGGTGGGGGTGGAAGCTAAGTGTGGTTCCTTAATTTAAAAGGGAAAAGCTGTCAAACCAAACATATTATTTATTACTTTCGACCTTTGTACAGATGTCATGATATAAAGTAAGACAGCTGTAGTATAAAATTCAACTCCCTGATTAATATTGGATTCTTGGCATATTTACAATTTTACTTTTTGGCTTTTCTGATAATAAAAGAATATCCCATGAGACCTTGGAAGGATGGTGTTGCTCCATTTTTATTTCTGTGCAAATATTCAATCAATTCCAGGTCATCTTCTCTATGTATGATTTGCTCCAGTAGCCCACTTATCGTGAGATTGTCCTTGTTCCCCAAAGAAGGCAAAATGGAACAATTCTAAAGAGGCCTTCATGGATATTTTATTTATTTATTTATTTATTCATTCATTCATTCATTCATTCTTCATTCAGTTAGTTAGTTAGTTAGTTAGTTAGTTAGTTAATCCAATACAAATTGAAAGTTAAGGAGAATAAAAATGTGTAGTAGTAAATATCAGGGAAGGAATAGAAGAAGAGATATCAAAATAGAATACATCAATGAAGAGTAGAGGAAGGATATATGGATGGGAGAAAAGATATATAAAATATAGGAGAGACAAATGGACAGGGGACGGAAGGCATGTTCAGAATGATGAAGAGGAAACATGGCATGTGTGGACAATGAAAGAAGAACATAATAAAAGAATACAATGCTGTTTCCTGAAACTATAGAATGAGTAGAGCAGTGTTTCCCAACCTTGGCAACTTGAAGCTATTTGGACTTCAACTCCCAGAATTCCCCAGCCAGCATTCGCTGGCTGGGGAATTCTGGGAGTTGAAGTCCAGCTACCTTCAAGTTGCCAAGGTTGGGAAACACTGGAGTAGAGGATACCAAACATAGCCAAAAAAGGTTAGTTTGGATATGTTAGAAACAGGTGGGCTGCTAAGGTGGAACGGTGATGTATGCTTGCTCCTGTGGCTCCGAGTGCTAGCAGAGTCCAGCGCAATTATGCTACTGCACCTGGGCAGGTAGCGAAATCATGCATGGACACGCACCTCTGGTTAGAAATAAAGGTCCATAGAGGTTGGTAGTTGATAGCGGAGTAGCCAAATGGTAAAAGACACACTAAGGCAGAAATGGCTGTCTCATATTTTGCATTTGTTTTTTTCAGAAAGAAAATGATGTAGCTGATTGTGATTTTGCCACTATGTGAGGAGGGAACTGCAGTTTAGGATAAGGTCAGAGAGAGCTAATTTAAATGAATCCCAAGTCTTCATGGGTGAATAAATTGCACAACTCCTGGTAATCTTTGAAAGCTGAGGTTGATGGAATTTAATACGGTAGAATTTATCAAGGAGAAATGTAGGGATCAGATCCAGGTAGGAAAATATAAGGAAAAAATATAGAAGTCTGGCTTGTTACCTGGATATCTTTGTCAACCGTAAGTTTAAAATGAGCCAGCAATTTGATGCAACTGTTAAAACATCAAATGCTATATTGGGAAGCATTAACAGTGCAACAGAATCCAAATTGTAGGAAATAATTGTTCCATTCTACTTTGACTTTAGACCCTATCTGGAGTACTTGACCACAATTTGTCCACAATTTGACCACAACTTGACCACAATGACAAACACCGTTGAAGACAGGCTCAAATTGCAGAAAGACCTGGACAGACTAACACAGTGGGCCCACACCAACAAAATGATGTTCAACATCGACAAGAGCAAAGTCCTTCACCTAGGTAAAAAAGAAAACTGGACATACATACATCCTGGGAGAAACCCCTCTCAGCAGTAGCGACGGCGAAAGAGATCTCGGAGTCTTGGTGGATAATCAACTAAACATGAGCCAACAATGTGCAGCAGCAGCCAAAAAAGCCAATACAGTACAATCCTAAGCTGCATCAACAGGGGAATACACTCCAAGACCAGGGAAGTCTTAATACCACTCTACTATGCCCTGGTCAGACCACACCTGGAGTACTGTGTTCAGTTCTGGTCACCACACTTCAGACATTGAAACTCTGGAGAAGGTGCAGAAAAGAGCAACCAAAATGATCAGGGGTCTAGAAACCAAGACTTACGAAGAGAAACTGCGGGAACTGGGCATGGATAGCCTAGAGAAAAGGAGGGCCAGAGCGGACGTGATAGCAGTCTAGGTATACGAGGGGTTGCCACAGAGAGGAGGGGATCACTTTATTCTCCAGGGCACCGGAGGACTGGACGAGGAACGGCTGGAAGCTGAACAAGGAGAGATTCAACTTGGAAATAAGGAAGAACTTCCTGACGGTCACAGCGATCAACCAGTGGAACAACCTACTAGTGGACGTTGTGAACTCCAATACTCTGGACATTTTAAAGAGGAAATTGGACTGCCATTTGGCTGGGATGCAATAGGGTTCCTGCTTAGGCAGGGGGTTGGACTTGATGACCCGCATGGTCCCAACTCTAACAATAAATAAATAGGAACAAATTCGGAAAAGGACTACATTAGCACTGACTACACCCTGGCAATTTCTTAGACCATGGAGTCTCTACTGTTGCTGGAAACTAGAGAAGGCAGTACTAGCACATGAACAGAGTGTGTGAGGATGTCTAGGAACATAGAAAGCTATCTAACAGCTCATTAGCTTCTCTCATCAATAGTAGCCTAAATCTGTTTCTGACCAAAATCTCCACCAGAATTCTTTATCATCTGCTTGCTTCTTGATTTTTGGCCTAGGATTGTCTTTAATGCAAAGCCTGTGCTCCAATACCCCCTTTTCCTTGACAGAATTTTACTAACCAAACGTATGTGAGCTATTTTATGTGAGAGCATGTTACAAAACCTCTATTTCCTAAATTGCTGCTCTGTGACTTCGGGAGACAGCTTTTCTTAAATGCCGCACTTCCTTTCCTTTACCAAACTCTGCAGGTCTCTACTTAATCTATCAGTTTGTGCTTCCATTTCCCTCTTTTTCTGTGGCTAAGTAATTGCTCCCAAGGTACTGATTTTCTTTATAGCCACTCCCTCCCACCTTGCCTGGGAATATTCTGCTACCTTTCAATTTGCCAGGCAGTCTTGTGGGCTATTTGCTAATTACCTTACCCCACCCACCCTCTTAGTTTCCTACTGAGTTACAGCAAAAAGAGGACAGCCACACTCTCTTCTAAATGTCAGTAGCCCTCTTGTTTTTTTCTCTTCCTTTGGAAGGCTCGGACAACAGACACCAGTTTGTTAAACAATATAATAATAATAATAATAATAATAATAATAATAACAACAACAACAACAACAACAACAACAACAACAACAGTTACAGCTACAGCTACAACTACAATAACAGAGTTGAAAGGGACCTTGGAGGTCTTCTAATCCAACCCCCTGCTTAGGCAGGAAACCCTACACTACTTCAGACAAATGGTTATCCAACATCTGCTTAAAAACTTCTAGTGTTGGAGATTCACAACCTCTGGAGGCAAGCTGGTTCCACTGTTTCATTGTTCTGTCAGGAAATTTCTCCTTAGTTCTAAGTTACTTCTCTCCTAGTTTAGTTTCCACCCATTGCTTCTTCTTCTACCCTCAGGTGCTTTGGAGAATAGTTGACTCCCTCTTCTTTGTATCAACTCCTGAGATATTGGTCAATATCTGAGATATTGATATTGGCCTCCAGAACAGTTCTCTAGTCCGCCCTGAAAAGCTTGGATTCTACGTTCAAGTTTTGCATTTTTCTTCTGTTTCAAAAACCTGCAGCAGGTTCTTCCACTGAACACCAATTTCTCGAAAGACTTCACCACATTGTACCCCAAATCCACTCTTCCAAGTAGCAGCTCAATCTTCCCATGAGCTCCAGGCAGGTCGGTATTTAAGCCCTTTGAGTCGAACCTCTCTTTCTAGAAAAGTAAAACAACCACAGGCAGTACAGGGTATATGCAACAAGGAGTAGGTCTTGTGACTGACGATCTCTTTGGTATTTTAATTAAGTTGAAGCAGAGGAATTATGAAAGGGAAACTTTTGTGTTGTCGAAAGAACATTGAAAAGTGGAGGACACAATTCTGTGCACATTTTTTTCCCTCAGAATAAGTCTCGAGTGGGACTTGTTTGAGTCTGCATATGCAGGATTACTTTCTAATGTGATAATAAGAGGTTGAGGAAAGTTTGGAAATGTGAGTTGTGGAGCCAGAACCATAATTGCAGCTCATCTTAGGTTTGGGGCATGCTTTGTGGGCTGAGAAAAGCACACACAGCCAAGAGTGGGGAGGGAGCAGCATAGGATTTTGGGACCAGATGGCAGTAGACTTGGGGCCAGTTTTAGATGGCTATTTTCTGACTGCTAATAACAGTAAGGAAATTGTATTTTGAATCACCTTGTGGTAGAGAGATTATTGTTAAGAGCTGGGGTGGCGCAGTGGTTAGAGTGCAGTACTGCAGGCTACTTCAGCTAACTGATAGCTGTAGTTCAGCAGTTCAAATCTCACCACCGGCTCAAGGTTGACTCAGCCTTCCATCCTTCCGAGGTGGGTAAAATGAGGACCGAGAATTTTTGGGGGCAATAGGCTGATTCTGTAAATTGCTTGGAGAGGGCTGTAAAAAACCCCTATGAAGCGGTGTATAAGTCTAAAAAATGCTATTGCTATGTGCATCTAAAATATATTCGGGTTGCAACCCTATTTCTGGGATCAGGAACAACTGCAGACCTTGATCAAAGTAATAAAAACAGCACCATACCAATGTGCTGCTGGTTCCCTTCAAACATGCATGTGATATCTATCTATCTATCTATCTATCTATCTATCTATCTATCTATCTATCTATCTATCTATCTACCTACCTACCTACCTACCTACCTATCATCTATCTATCTATCTATCTATCTATCTATCTATCTATCTATCTATCTATCTATCTATCTATTTATTAAATTTGTATGTCGCCCATCTCCGTAGACTCGGGGCGGCTCACAACAGTAATAGAAAAAACAATGTACAATACAAATCTAATAATTAAAACTAAAAACCCATAATTTAAAAAACACACACACAACATACCATACATAAACAATATAGGCCTGGGGAAGTTATCTCAGTTCCCCCATGCCTGACAGCAGAGGTGGGTTTTAAGGAGTTTACGAAAGGCAAGGAGGCTGGGGGCAGTTCTAATCTCGGGGGGGAGATGGTTCCAGAGGGTTGGGGCCGTCACAGAGAGAGAAGGCTCTTCTCCTGGAACCCGCCAAACAACATTGTTTCGTCAACGGGACCTGGAGAAGGCCAATTCTGTGGGACATAATTGGTCGCTAGGATTCGTGCGGCAGAAGGTGGTCCCTGAGATAATCTGGTCCAGCGCCATGAAGGGCTTTATAGGTCATAACCAACACTTTTAATTGTGACCGGAAACTGATTGGCAACCAATGCAGACTGCGGAGTGTTGGTGTAACATGGGCATACCTAGGAAAGCCCATGATTGCTCTCGCAGCTGTATTCTGCACGATCTGAAGTTTTCGAACACTTTTCAGACGTAGCCCCATGTAGAAAGCATTACATAACATATCATATATATATGTAACATATCATGTAACATATCATAACATATGTACAAAAGAGGCAGTGCTATTGTTATCGTCCCTGCTTTTCTCGCTTAGGGCTGTAAAAGCTCTATAAAGCTGTAAATAGGTCTAAATGCTATTGCTATTGGTAACTGCTAGAAGAGCAATCTTGTCTTAATATCCAGATTATGGCTGGTTAGCAGGTATGCAGGAATTTACAGGTGGGTCTCCTTTACTGACTATCTTATTCAACAACCATTTGAAGCTTTAACTGTACTGAAAAAAATAACTTCAAGATCACTGCCTGCCTTTATGATCTTTGCAGAGTCTTTCGGTCATGTGATTGCCATTATACACTGCTCAAAAAAAATAAAGGGAACACTTAAACATCACACTATAACTCCAAGTAAATCAAACTTCTGTGAAATCAAACTGTCCACTTAGGAGGCAACACTGACTGACAATCAATTTCACAAGCTGTTGTGCACATTCAACTTTGTACAGAACGAAGTATTCAATGAGAATATTTCATTCATTCAGATGTGTTATTTGAGTGTTCCCTTTATTTTTTTGAGCAGTATAGTAAGTGTTGTGGTTGGCTCTGGCCCAGCTCCTGCCCCAGGGATTGGGGAGGTGGATGCAGGGGGAAATTCACCATGTCATAGGCCTGTGTTATTGCCGACAGAATCAGTTCAGAGTTTAGTTTCCTCGGACAAAGAAGAAGGTGGGAGTGACTCGACAGAGGGGGGCTTGGCACACAGCCCAGGCAGTCAATCTCCCTTATCTTCCTTTGATTCAGATGATGATGTTTTGGACCCATGCAAGCGCAGAATTATGCGTAGAAGAGACCAAGTAAGAACATATTACAGGAAATAAGGGAGGCCACCTGTGTTTGGGTGGGGCTCCAGTAATTAGGGCTGCTGCTATAAATAGCAGCATGTGGGTTTGGCCGTTGTGGAAGAATATCTGATCGGAGTTCGTCAGGAATCTTGTGTTGCTGGACTTTGTTGCTTTTTCACGCCTTTGAAACCAAAGCAGAGCAATGTGTGAGTGTGTGTCTCACTTCGTTGGAAGAAGAAGGAGTGTGAACTTTCTCCACAGCTGCTGGCTAAGTACTTAATGACTGCTTAAGGGAAATTGTACAGACTACCCGGTTGTTTTGGGAAGAGTGCTCTTTGCAATACAAAAAGAGTGCTTTGTTTATTTTGAATTTTGTGATAAAGAACATTGTTTTGAATTTTCAAACGTGTGTGTGTCTGAAATTTGTACCCTTGAATTTTCCGGAGGCTCCTATCAGAGAGCCCGGCAGAACAGTTAGTATGCATTGCCATCTGTCTGATCTGTTACTTTTATTTTTTCCCTTCCTTGCAGAGAAGATAGATTGGGAAAGAATGGGATTAGAGGAGAGGAATCAGACACACAATGGGAATACATATCAAAAGGTAGGAGGCAGTCCTGAACATGCTTGAGGCTGGTAGGTGCCACCACACTACACAAACAGCTGGGTATATTCCCCATTCTGTGCCTACTTACTCTCCTTTAATCCAGAAGTGAAATGCTACGAGTTCGGACATTACCATTTTAGAAGACTGACAGCAGAAAAAGACCTCATGGTCCATCTAGTCTGCCCTTATACTATTTCCTGTATTTTATCTTAGGATGGATATATGTCTATCCCAGGCATGTTTAAATTCAGTTACTGTGGATTTATCAACCACGTCTGCTGGAAGATTGTTCCAAGCATCTACTACTCTTTCAGTAAATAATATTTTCTCAAAGATCTGCTTCTGATCTTTCTCCCAACTAACCTCAGATTGTGCCCCCTTGTTCTTGAGTTCACGTCCCTCCTGAACCTTATTTAACCCTTTAACATATTTAAATGTTTCGATCATGTCCCCCTTTTCCCTTCTGTCCTCCAGACCAGTGTTTCCCAACCTTGGCAACTTGAAGAGATCTGGACTTCAACTCCCAGAATTCTCCAGCCAGCAAATGCTGGCTGGGGAATTCTGGGAGTTGAAGTCCAGATCTCTTCAAGTTGCCAAGGTTGGGAAACACTGCTTCAGACTATACAGATTGAGTTCATGAAGTCCATTTTCTTGTTTTTAACTCTCTGCGCATGCACACTTTTTTCACCCTCTGCGCGCGCATGGACATGGTGGTGTGCACTTCCGAACTGGTAGGGAAGATAAGTAGATTTTACCGCTGCTTTAACCACTTTCCAGTATTTGTGCTCTGCAAGGAAAGAGAGGAAAAAACTGCTCAGACATTGAAGAGATTGTCTCCTATTGTAGTTTTTTTTTTCTTTTTTCTTATCCCAGAGTGGAAGGATTACATAAGTGTGTGGGAGGCAATTTCTCCTGTACTTGACCCATTTTTCCTCTCTCACAGAACAGAAACATTGGAGATGGGAAGATTGGATATGAAAAGGATTACAGGCCTATAATGGGGAACACGCTCCAGCTCCCAGCCCTGAATTCACTCAGTGCTGCTAGTGCTGTTAATTGCCTTACTTTCAATATAAATTCCCCACCAGCTTGTGTGCCTGCCGACTCTTTTATCATCCCTTCTTCACCAATGAACGTAAATACAAACATTCATTCACTTTTTGCTAATTTCCCCAGCACTGGCGTGACATTGCAAGAGACAGAAATGGGAAAAAAGGAAAGTACAGTCATGATCAAGTTTACAGTCACAGTTCTAGGCTGCATTAATAGAGGGATAGAATCAAGATCACGTGAAGTGTTAATACCACTTTATAAGGCCTTGGTAAAGCCACACTGGAAATGCTGCATTCAGTTTTGGTCGCCATGATGCAAAAAGACCTTGACACTGTTTCTGAGTGGTCTAACACATGGCAACTCCAAGTCTCAACTAGCAAATGCTCTGTCCTACACATTGGGAAGAAGAATCTGAACTCCAAATACGAACTGAATAATCAAATTATTACAGATAATCCCCACTCGGTTAAAGACCTTGGTATACTAATAACAAAAGATTTAAGTGTCAAAGCCCACTGCAACAATATAGCCAAGAAAGCTTCAAGAGTTGTAAACCTAATCCTACGTAGCTTCTGCTCTGGCAATCTCACACTACTTACCAGAGCTTACAAAACTTTTGCCAGACTCATCCCCGAATACAGCTCATCTGTTTGGAACCCATATCACATCTCAGACATTAACACCCTTGAAAATGTCCAAAGATACTTCACCAGAAGAGCCCTTCACTCCTCCACTCGAAATAGAATACCCTACGAGACTAGACTTTCAATCCTGGGCCTAGAAAGTTTAGAACTAAGACGCCTTAAACAAGATCTAAGTATTGCCCACAAGATCATATGCTGCAACGTCCTGCCTGTCGGCGACTACTTCAGCTTCAACCACAACAACACAAGAGCACACAACAGATTTAAACTTAATATTAACCGCTCCAAACTTGACTGTAAAAAATATGACTTCAGTAACTAAGTTGTCGAAGCGTGGAACTCATTACCGGACTCCATAGTGTCATCCCCAAACCCCCAACACTTTACCCTTAGATTATCTACAGTTGACCTATCCAGATTCCTAAGAGATCAGTAAGGGGCGAGTACAAGTGCACTAGAGTGCCTTCTGTCCCCTGTCCTATTGCTCTCCTATATCTCCTATACCTTTCTTCTATTCCTATATCTCTTCTTCTAGTCTTTCATTGATATGTTCTATTACTATATCTTCTTTTCTATTATTTCTTAGATATATTTTACTCCTCTATAACCTTCATCATGTATTTTACTACGTGTATATAGATATATACCCACTAAAACCCTCATTGTGTATTGGACTAAATGAATGAATGAATGAATGAATGAATGAATGAATGAATGAATGAATGAATGAATGATATTGAGACTCTAGAACAGGGGTCTCCAACCTTGGCAACTTTAAGACTTGTGGACTTCAACTCCCAGTGTTCCTCAGCCAGCAGTCCACAAGTCTTAAAGTTGCCAAGTTTGGAGACCCCTGCTCTAGAAAGAGTGCAGAGAAGAGCAACAAAGATGATTAGAGGACTGGAGGCTAAAACCTGTGAAGAATGGTTGCAGGAACTGGGCAAGGCTAGCTTAATGAAAAGAAGGACCAGAGGAGACATGATAGCAGGGTTCCAATATCTCAGGGATTGACACAAAGAAGAGGGAGTCAAACTATTCTCCAAAGCACCTGAGCGTAGAACAAGAAGCAATGGGTGGAAACTAAACAAAGAGAGAAGTAACTTAGAACTAAGGAGAAATTTCCTGACAGTCAGAACAGTCGATCAGTGGAACAGCTTGCCTCCAGACGTTGTGAATGCCCAAACACTGGAAGTTTTTAAGCAGATGTTGGACAACCATTTGTCTGAAGTAATGTAGGGTTTCCTGCCTAAACAGGAGGTTGGACTAGAAGACCTCCAAGGTCCCATCCAACTCTGTTGTTGTTATTTGTTAAATAATTTCCTGCTTAATGACAAAACTGCTGATGTTAATTACTGTTGCTAAATGAGTGTTACCTGGGTAGCCAGGGTTCCATGAGCTGTGTATAGCCTGTGGTTAGGGAGTTTATTTATTTATTTATTTATTTAATTTATTTATTTAATTATTTATTCATTTGTCCAATACACAATACATATGGAAAAGAATAGACATGAAGTAATATATATAAAGATAATATGTAAAAATAGAGGAGAAGATATATGAAAGGAAGAAAATATATATGATATATGAGATAAAGGAAAGACAATTGGACAGGGGACGAAAGGCACACTAGGGCACTTATGTACACCCCTTACTGTCCTCTTAGGAACCTGGAGAGGTCAATCGTGGATCGTCTAAGGGAGAAATGTTGGGGGTTAGGGGTTGACACTTGAGTCTGGTAATGATTTCTACGCTTCGACAACTCGATTGTTAAAGTCATGTGTTTTACAGTCAAGTTTGGAGCGGTTAATATTAAGTTTGAATCTGTTGCGTGCTCTTGTGTTGTTGCGGTTGAAGCTAAAGTAGTCATTGACCGGTAGGAGGTTGCAGCATATGATCTTGTGGGCAATACTTAAATCGTGTTTTAGGCGCCGTAGTTCTAAGCTTTCTATACCCAGGATTGTTAGTCTATTTTCATAGGGTATTCTGTTTCGAGTGGAGGAGTGAAGAGCTCTTCTGGTGAAATATCTTTGGACGTTTTCGAAGGTGTTGATGTCCGAGATGTGATATGGGTTCCAGACAGATGAGCTGTATTCAAGGATGGGTCTGGCAAAAGTTTTGTAGGCTCTTGTGAGTAGAAGCTACGTAGGATCAGGTTAACAACTCTAGAAGCCTTTTTGGCGATATTGTTGCAGTGGGGTTTGGCACTTAGGTCATTTGATATTAGTATTCCAAGGTCTTTTACTGAGTGTGGGTTGGCTGTGAGAATTTGTTTATTCAGTTCATATGTGAGGTTTGGATTCTTTTTGCCGATGTGGAGGGTAGAGCATTTGTTGGTTGATATTTGAAGTTGCCAGATGTTCATGGAAGGGGAGTGTCAAAACAAAACTAAGATGGCAACCCTGGTAATGTAAGCAAAACTGTTGCTTTTTATGTGATGCTACATGTGCACCAAACATACATCAAAAGGTATCTCTTTTTTTACCTTTTCCAGATGCCTCTGCCAGGAAAATATAAAGTTTTCCATCTGGGATCAGACTTCTCTTAGCACTCAAAGTATTCTGCAGCTATTCACCTTTCTCTTTCTAATAGGTGTTCAATGGAAAGAAAAAAAAAGATGTGAACAGCCTGGGGAAAACATGATAAAGTTGTAAATGGAAGATGCTAATCTTTGGATCCCTGTGAAATTTCTGTGAATGAAGCAGCTGGAGTGCAAAATAAAAACCTCTTGTGAAAGTACCATTAGCTAAAGCAACTGAAGGAAAACAGGGGTAAGAATATACTGTACTTTGCATGCAAGAAAATATACTAATCCACAATGTATTTATAATTTATTTATACTGTGACAACAAAGGCATTTTTCCTTGATATTGCTATAATTAAAGCCCAAGCTACTTCTATTCTTTCTCAGATTTTGTTTCCTACCCTTTTTCTTCTACATGTGAGGTGTAAATTGTTAATGTATTTATAGCAATCAATTTCCATTGTTTGATTAATCTATTTTATGGTGATGTCCCCTTTAATCTTTTTTCAAGATTTGATAATCCCTCCTCTTATCAGCACTAACAGGGAAATCACATCTTTCAAATAAGTAATGAATACACTGGGAAGGTCAAGAATAAATTTAATCACAAGGCTTTGTTTTAAAGTAGGCTAATCTGCAATCAGAATTCTCTTTTAAAAGAGTGGGATAATTCAATATATGTGATGTATAAAAAAAACCCCAATTAAATTAAAGAGCCAACATTTTTAAAGTTTTCCCAACCCTCGTACTCACCATTGTTGTTGGACTCCAACTCCCATCATCCACAAGCATAGTTTTTAGTCCAACCATGGATTTGATCAAATGTCGTGTTTGTCTGTTACTGATTTCTGTTTCTTCTATACAGTATTTCCCTTGATGACATGCTAATAATATATGAAATGATACAATATTTTTTCAAGAAACTTTAGCTGTAAGGTGAGAGAAGCAGACATGGTCTTGTGTGTCGGGTTTAGAAACATAGAAACATAGAAGACTGACGGCAGAAAAAGACCTCATGGTCCATCTAGTCTGCCCTTATACTATTTCCTGTATTTTATCTTACAATGGATCTATGTTTATCCCAGGCATGTTTAAATTCAGTTACTGTGGATTTACCAACCACGTCTGCTGGAAGTTTGTTCCAAGCATCTACTACTCTTTCAGTAAAATAATATTTTCTCACTTTGCTTTTGATCTTTCCCCCAACTAACTTCAGATTGTGTCCCCTTGTTCTTGTGTTCACTTTCCTATTAAAAACACTTCCCTCCTGAACCTTATTTAACCCTTTAACATATTTAAATGTTTCGATCATGTCCCCCCTTTTCCTTCTGTCTCCAGACTATACAGATTGAGTTCATTAAGTCTTTCCTGATACGTTTTATGCTTAAGACCTTCCACCATTCTTGTAGCCCGTCTTTGGACCTGTACAATTTTGTCAATATCTTTTTGTAGGTGAGGTCTCCGCAACTGAACACAGTATTCCAAATGTGGTCTCACCAGCGCTCTATATAAGGAGATCACAATCTCCCTCTTCCTGCTTGTTATACCTCTAGCTATGCAGCCAAGCATCCTACTTGCTTTTCCTATTGCCCGACTACACTGCTCACCCATTTTGAGACTTCATAATTGGCTTCATAATTCAGATTTCTTGCAAAAAGTGAAAGGTAGGCTATAGTTTAGGATCTATTAATTATTTATCCCATCGTATTTATTTAAAAATTTTAAACCAAGCTCAGTAGTCACTTTCATCTCACTTTTATATATAAATGCAAAAAAACACGCAGAATCACAAAATCTCCTGAACCGTAAAGCCTTCAAACTTGAAATTTGGCATGTATGTTCCTCACTAAGAAAGGATTTTTCAAAATGACTACCAGATCATTAGTATTTCTTATATTATTATTAACACACTCTACTACTAAGGAGTTAGACGTTCTATTCTCTCTCCCACCTGAAAAGAACTCTGTTCCAACTGCAACTTGGGTGTGGCCAGGACATGACTCATCCGGCCTGTGGGCTGGGAGTTTGGCGAGGATCAATAGGGCCACCCTGAGGCAGATAAAGGGATAAGATAGGAGAGGTCTCTGTGGGGCAAGCCTGAGGGAGAGAAGGGGAGAGGATCAATGGGGCCAGCCTGAGGGAGGGAAGGAAAAGAGGAGAGGAGAGGCTTCTGTAGGGCAAGCTTGTGGAGAGAAGGGGACAGGTCCGATCACATAGTTTCGCAACAACTAATAAAATATAAAGAAGAAAATGGGTTCCTTTAGCTGAGAAACCCATTCCCTTAAAAGTTCCCAGGCAGGAAGGCAAGGTAGGATGAAAGTTGAAGTGCATCACATCTGCAAAGCCTAGGCTTGAAAGGAAGATGAATATTAACAATACAACTACTCAAGATAAATTAAATTTGGTCTAGGTAGATAGCTAATTAAGCAACTTATTTTGGCAAGTTCCTAGCCAGCGGTCAAATATTACATAAATAAATATGGTAACTTTTAGCCGAGGTGGTGCAGTGGGTAGAGTGCTATACTGCAGGCCACTAAAGCTGACTGCTAGATCTGCAGATCAGCAGTTCAAATCTCATCACCGGCTCAAGGTTGACTCAGCCTTCCATCCTTCTGAAGTGGGTAAAATGAGGACCCAGATTGTGTGGGCAATATGCTGGTTCTGTTAAAAAGTGCTATTGCTAACATGCCGTTATGCCGTTTGTTAAAAGGGCATTATAAATAAGCATTTACTATTATTATTAACTTTTAGCCATACTGTTGTGGTTAGCTCTGGCCCAGCTCCTGCCCCAAGGACTGTGGATGTGGGGGAGACATCCACATGCCACAGGCCTGTTTTGGTCCCGGTGGAATCTGCTGATGAAGGCTCTTCTGACCAAGAAGACATGAGTGACAGGGAGGAGGAGAGTGTGGCAGACAGCTCAGAAGGAGATCAGTTATCTATGTCCTCCTTGGATTCGGAACAAGAGTTAATGATACAGCCACGCATGCGGAGAGCGATGCATAGGCAGCAACAACTGAGAGATTATTATCAAAGAAAATGAGGCCATCTGTGGTTGGGTGGGGCTGTGGTAATTAGTGAGGCTGCTATAAATAGCAGCCTGTGGGTTTGGCCATTGTGGAGGATTATCTGATCGTTGTGTTTCTGTGCCTGCCTTGCTGACTTCGACCTTGGTGTGCTGATTTTCCCCTGCTTTGAAACTAAACCAGAGCAAAGTGTGTTTCACTTTGTGAAAGAAGAAGGACTGTGAATTGCCTCACAGCTGCAAGCTAAGTATCTCAGAACTGATAAGGGACTTGTACAAATTACCAGTTTGTTTGGAGAGGAGTGCTCTTTGCTGTACAAAAAGAGGGCTTAGTTTATTTGAATTTTCGGTATAAAGAACATTGTTTTGAATTTTCAAACGTGTGTGTGTCTGAAATTTGTATCTGTGAATTTTCGGGAGGATTCTACCGGAGCGCTCGACAGAACACATACATTTGGACTCTTGAGGAAGCAAACTGTCTCTATGAACAACTGAGAAAACACAGATTGCATGTCCTTTGCTCTTTTGGACAGCTGTAACTATTGCATGAGTTATTTTGATGGAACCCTCTGTAGATCGGAATCATTCTGTGCTTTGAATCAGTTACATCTCCCAGAATTCCCCATTAGTCTTTGGAATTGCAGACCCAATAGTGCTGGAAAGCGCTAAGCTGGAGAAGGCTGTCTGTTTATATAAAGAGCACGCAATTTCTGCTAACAATGCTACAAGCAAAATTAATAGTACAGCAAGCTTGGAACACATTGACAGTGATCAAACAACATAGTTGACCCAATTAGTTGCTCATGCAGATTCAATCTCCAGCGTCCCGGTCATTCAGGATCGACATTTTTTATGTTGTCCAGGCAACTTTAAAGGAGACTGGGAGGCTTGTCATGTCCAAGGTTTTTTCCTCCCACTGGAGCAATTAAAAACAAAAATCAAATCCTACAGGGTCTAAGTCATGCAGGCTCACTGCTGACTTGGACGCAGAAGAAAAAGATGCAATTGTTAGCTATGAAATTTTGGCCCAGTTGGAACATCGGAAAGACACTGTGGTTTTTCTTTGTAGAGAAATATTTTAGAAATTAGAAGTCAGACGCAGCCAAAAATTTGTGAAATGTGATCTCTCCCATGGAAAAAAATCTTTTTATTTACAAAAATAAAACGAACAAAATGCTGTTTAGTTTGTCTTCTGCCAGTATCTTCCTGGGAAAACCGAAAACCTGCTTCTCTTCACAGAAGGAAGACATAAAACATGTAACTAGGAATGATTTTGTCTGAAAACTTTTGGCACTAAGAAGATGTGAGGAAACATCAATAGTAGAAGCAGAGGTGAAAACCTAATTGTGGTGAAAGAGTCTGCAGTTTTAAGCTGATCCACGACTATAGGGCCCCCTTTTCTCGCCAGAAATGAGATTTGAGGCAATAATCTCAGTGTTGTCTAGGAGTGTAAGTGTGAAAATGTATATAATTCCCAATCTGGGTCCAACACTCTAAACCAGTGTTTCTCAACTTTAGCAACTTGAAGATGTGTAAACTTCAACTCCCAGAAGTCTCCTTCAACTCCCAGAAGTCCTTGCCAAGGTTGAGAGATAGGGTCTTAGTCAGTGATGGCGAACCTTTTTTGGTTTGTGTGCTAAAAGGGTGTGTGTGCGTGTGCTAACTCACTTAGCAACAAAAATGTTGGGTTCAATTATGGCTGTAAGTTGAGGACTACCTATATGCAGGGGTGGGCTACTGCCCAGATGGGGGGCAGCACAGTGGGGTAGCAAAAATGGAGCTCCACTCCAGATCACCCAATTTTCACTGAAAGATGTTGGGAAAATAATGCAGGGCGTCCTGCATAAGCCACACCCACAGTGTGGTAGTAAACATTTTGGTAGCCCTTCACTGCCTGTATGTGTTCATCATACCTGGTGGGGGTTGCACTTACCGACCACTACCGGTATGCTCTCTGGGGTCATTGCGGGCACCTGTGCCTGTTGGCATGAGATTTCGCTTCTGCGTATGTGTAGCAAGCAAAATTTTGTGCATGCACAGAAGCAAAAAACCACCGAAAATCTCTGAAATCTTGCATGCAAGAGCACCCTCATGTGAGATTTAACTTGCTCTGCACATGCACAGAAGCCAAATCTTCTTCTGCCCTGAATCTTCGGAGAAGGGTGGCATACAAATCTAAATAATAATAATACTACTAATAATAATACTAATAATAATAATAATAATTCAATTCAATTCAATTCGATTTATTAGATTTGTATGCTGCCCCTCTCTCCAGGGCGGCTCACAACAACAACAAATACAGTAAACAATAATACAAATCCAATTGGATTTGGCTGCATAGCTAGAGGTATAACAAGCAGGAAGAGGGAGATTGTGATCTCCTTATATAGAGCGCTGGTGAGATTACATTTGGAATACTGGGTTCAGTTCTGGAGACCTCACCTACAAAAAGATATTGACAAAATTGAACGGGTCCAAAGACGGGCTACAAGAATGGTGGAAGGTCTTAAGCATAAAACGTATCAGGAAAGACTTAATGAACTCAATCTGTATAGTCTGGAGCAGTGTTTCCCAACCTTTTTTGAGCCGCGGCACATTATTCATATTTTCAAAATCCTGGGGAACATTGAGCGGGGTGGGGGCTAAAAAACGTTTGGACAAAAAAAAATCTCTCTCTTCCTCCCTTTCGCTCTATTTCTCTCTCCCTCCCTCTTTCTCTCTCTTCCTTCCTTCCCTTCTTTCTCTCTCTCCATCCCTCTTTCTCTCTTCATTCCTATCTTTTTTGCTCTCTTTCTCTCTCCTTCTCTCCTTTTATGTCTTTCTCTCTCCCTCCTTCCCCCTCTCTTGCTCTCTCTCTCTCTCTTTCTCTGTCTCTCTTGCTATCTCTTTCTCTCTCTCTATCTTTCTTTCTCTGTCTCTCTTGCTATCTCTTTCTCTCTCTGTCTCTCTCTTTTTTTTGCTTTCCCTCCCCCCTCTCCCTCTGTCTTTCTCTCTCTCCCTCTCTTGCTATCTCTTTCTCTCTCTTGCTTTCTCTCTCTCCCCTCTCTACCGCTCTCTTTCTCTCTCTCCTCTCTTGCTATCTCTCTCTTTCTCTCTCTTGCTTTCTCTCTCTCTCTCTTGCTTTCTCTCTCTTTCTCTCTCCCCCTCTCTCTCCTTCTCTCTTTCTTTCTCTCTCTCTTTCTCGTACACCATGCCGCAGCAGCATTCTCAGCAAAAAAGTTGCAGAACCAGAAGCTGAGCTTCCTTCTTCGCGGCACACCTGACCATGTCTCGCGGCACAGTGGTGTGCCGCGGCACACTGGTTGGGAAACACTGGTCTGGAGGACAGAAGGAAAAAGGGGGACATGATCGAAACATTGACATATGTCAAAGGGTTAAATAAGGTTCAGGAGGGAAGTGTTTTTAATAGGAAAATGAACACAAGAACAAGGAGACACAATCTGAAGTTAGTTGGGGGAAAGATCAAAAGCAACATGAGAAAATATTATTTTACTGAAAGAGTAGTAGATGCTTGGAACAAACGTCCAGCAGACATGGTTGATAAATCCACAGTAACTGAATTTAAACATGCCTGGGATAAACATATATCCATTGTAAGATAAAATACAGGAAATAGTATAAAGGCAGACTAGATGGACCATGAGGTCTTTTTCTGCCGTCAGTCTTCTATGTTTCTATGTTTCTATGTTTCTATGTTTCTATTAATAAAAGTAGAATTAAAACCCCTTAATATTAAAAAACATTCAATGCAACACAGTCATACCATTCTCAAGTGCTATAGTCAGAAGAGAGGGGGGAATTAATGCCCTCATGCCTGGCGGCATAGGTGAGTCTTTAACATCTTGCGGAAGACGGGGAGGGTGGGGGCAATTCGAATCTCCGGGGGGAGTTGATTCCAGAGGGCCGGGGCCACCACAGAGAAGGCTCTTCCCCTAGGTCCCACCAGATGACAATAACAATAACAACAACGTGCATGCGTCGAGGCCGCGGAGATGCAAGCACATCCCCATTTCCGCCACCAGAGCCCCAATCCCAGCTGTAGCGGCTGCAACCCATTACTGCCCCATACGGATCTCAAGGCACAAAGGCTGATAAAAATCCCTTCAACTAAATCTACGGTTTGAAAGCTTGAATAAGAAGAAAGCAGTCTTTCAGGAAGAAAGCATTCCCCCCCCCCCACCCCAGATATCAAGACATGAGAAGTACTTGTGAGAAGCAGAACTGACAACTGTGAAATGTATAGCAAAAGACAGTTTTCCTGTGGATGGCTGCAATTTAGGCCTTGGCTATGCTGACACATCACAACTGCTTTTTGTCTTCTCGAGCTTGGCAGTGCCAGATGAAGTTCTCCGCACTTCACCTCACAGTTTTTTGTTTTTATCAGAAAGTTCTTATCCATGGAGACTATATGAGCAACGAACACTTCCTCTAAATCTGTTGGTTTGCTATTGGAAAGTGAGGTGGGTTTCCACCTGACATGTTGCTAACAAGTATAATTTAACAGAGAGTGTGTGAAGGACTCCATGTAGCCACTGTTCTGTCTGGGTTCCCCCAGACGTCAACACCAACTAAAAAGAATAGCCAGACACGCTGGTAAAAAGCAAAGTCATTTTATATCTTTGAAAACAAACACAGATAACAAAAACTGTTCTTACAAACTGGAATACTATGAAGCTTCACAGAAGAGTCACGGCGGCCAGACAATACAACAGGCTTCTTGCTGGCACACACACCACTGTAGATAATAAAACCCACGCCTCCCCCAAGTTTTCAGGCTTCGAGGCCACAAGCCAGAATCAGAGACGCCAAGGATCGAAACAATGTCACAGGACTCCCAAAAGATAACTCTCCACAATACAGGAAGGGCGGACCTGCCTTTTCAACCTTTCTGAGGAGAACCACACCCAAACCCAGCTGTTGCCTATTAGGGATGGAAATACCTGGCTAATTGTCCCCTTCTTTGTGCTGCCCTTCTCTGCCTCATATCTATGATGGCTTGTGCGTTCTCATCTAATGACTCCAGGCTACTCGCTGGGGAGAGCTCCCCCCCGGGGGTCTCAGGCTGTTCTCCCTCCTCCTCATCCTGACATTCCTCTTCCCCGTCTGCCTGGTCCTCCTCCTCCTCCTGTTCCTCGTCCTCCCCCTCTAAGCATGGAGCCGGCAGAGTTCCAGCTGTTCCCTGAGGAGCCTCAGACTGAATCACAACAGCCACCATACTCCAAGTCTGCGGGGAGGGGCGGCATACAAATCTAATTGCCCCCACCCTCCCTGTCTTTCGTAAACTACTCAAGACTCATTTATACCACCAGGCATGGGGGAGTTGAGATATTCCTTCCCCCTAGGCCATTACAAGTTATGCATGGTATGTTTGTGTGTATGTTTGGTTTTATAATAAGGGTTTTTAGTTGTTTTATTATTGGATAGTCACATGCTGTTTTTATCATTGTTGTTAGCCGCCCCGAGTCTACGGAGAGGGGCGGCATACAAATCCAATAAATAATAATAATAATAATAATAATAATAATAATAATAATAATAATTTATTAGATTTGTATGCCGCCCCTCTCTGAAGACTCGGGGCGGCTCACAACAACGATAAAAACAATATTATACAGGCACAAATCTAATATTAAAAAAAACTAAAAACCCTATCATAATTAAAAACCAAACAGCACATACATACCAAACATAAATTATAATAAGCCTGGGGGAAAGGTGTCTCAGATCCCCCATGCCTGGCGGTATAGGTGGGTCTTAAGTAGTTTACGGAAGACAAGGAGGGTGGGAGCAGTTCTAATCTCCGGGGGGAGTTGATTCCAGAGGGCCGGGGCCGCCACAGAGAAGGCTCTTTCCCTGGGGCCTGCCAGATAATAATAAATAATATCTTCATTTTAAAAAATACACCCGGGAAACAAGACAAGGCAGAGATCACTTCCTACAGGAATATGAATCTACTGTTGAATAGAACTGCATTCCATTCACAGTCTTTGGAAAGGCATTGTAATAGTTTTAAGAATATCAGAATCTTAGCTTTTCATAAGCATTTAGGTTTTGTGACCCCCCCCCCCTAGTTGTAGAAGTGGTTAGAATACCATAAAGTAATATTAAATTTCTCTAATTCGGGAGTGCAAAACTATTTTCCAACAGAGATACAGTTTTCGAATTAAGTCTAGGGGAGATGCTCTAAAAATGGAAAGCAACAAAATAGATAGTCCAAAAGGCAAAAAGCAGGAAGAATCAAGAGAGATTAGATCTATTTTCTGTTTAAACATGATTAAAATTAACAGAACAGGTAAGCTATGAAGTAAATGCCCACAAGATCATATGCTGCAATGTCCTGCCTGTCGGCGACTACTTCAGCTTCAACCACAACAACACAAGAGCACACAACAGATTTAAACTTAATATTAAGCGCTCCAAACTTGACTGTAAAAAATATGACTTCAGTAACCGAGTTGTCGAAGTGTGGAACTCATTACCGGACTCCATAGTGTCATCCCCAAACCCCCAACACTTTACCCTTAGATTATCTATGGTTGACCTATCCAGATTCCTAAGAGGTCAGTAAGGGGCGAGTACAAGTGCACTAGAGTGCCTTCCGTCCCCTGTCCTATTGCTCTCCTATATCTCCTATACCTTTCTTCTATTCCTATATGTCTTCTTCTATTCTTTCATTGATATGTTCTATTATTATAACTTCTTTTCTATTATTTTTTAGATATATTTTACTATGAGTATCTCCTCTATGACCTTCATCATGTATTTTACTATGTGTGTGTGTGTGTGTGTGTGTGTGTGTGTGTGTGTATATATATATATATATATATATATATATATATATATATATATATATATATATATATACACCCACTAAAACCCTCATTGTGTATTGGACAAAATAAAAAAACAAACAAACAAACAAACAAACAAAATAAATGATGAATAATAAATCTGTTCAATTGTTTCTTTCATCTTTACTTAATAATATTTCTGTTATGTCACATCAAAACTTACATTTAATGGCAACTTTTGGAAAGATTCCAGACTCTCTACTGAAAGCTTTTAGGGCTAAGTGTGGTGAAGAGGCTGAAGCCAATTTAGGTCTCTAAATTGAAGAGATTGGTAGAAGACTTGTTGGCCACAAACCACGTTGTAGTTTATTCACCCAGAGTGATGAGCCAGTGATTCATAGAGAGTTGAATTCAAAGACTTTATTTTTCTGTAGACACAAAGTGGACACCTTAAGTTGTATGTGTCCCTTGACACAGATATGCATTAAAATTATTATACTTTCTTACTTTCTTGCACAAGGTGACAATTTCACTAATTGTTTATCTACTACAGCTAGTCCACAACTTATGACCACGACCAAGCCTAAGATTTCCATTTCTAAACAAAACGGTTGCTAAGTTAGTTTTGCCCCATCTTGCCTCAGTATTTTATTTATTTTATTTATTTTATTTATTTTATTTATTTTATTTATTTTATTTATTTTATTTATTTTATTTATTTTATTTATTTTATTTATTTTATTTATTTTATTTATTTTATTTATTTTATTTATTTTATTTATTTTATTTATTTTATTTATTTTATTTATTTTATTTATTTTATTTATTTTATTTATTTTATTTATTTATTGTTAGAGTTGAAAGGGACCATGCAGGTCATCAAGTCCAACCCCCTGCCTGAGCAGAAAATCCTAAAGCACCCCAGCCAAGTGGCAGTCCAATCTCCTCTTGAAAGTGTCCAGAGTTGGGGAGTTCACAACCTCCGCAGGCAGGTTGTTCCACTGGTTGATCGCTCTGACCGTCAGGAAGTTCTTCCTTACTTCTAGGTTGAATCTCTCCTTGGTCAGCTTCTAGCCGTTGTTCCTCGTCCGGCCCTCCGGTGCCCTGGAGAATAAAGTGATCCCCTCCTCTCTGTGACATCCCCTCGTATACCTGTAGACTGCTATCATGTCTACTCTGGCCCTCCTTTTCTCTAGGCTATCCATGCCCAATTCCCGCAATCTCTCTTTGTAAGTCTTGGTTTCAAGCCCCCTAATCATTTTGGTTGCTCTTTTCTGCACCTTCTCTAGAGTTTCAATGTCTCTTTTGAAGTGTGGTAACCAGAACTGCATGCAGTACTCCAGATGTGGTATGACCAGGGCGTAGTAGAGTGGTATTAATACTTCCGTGGTCTTGGAGTGTATCCCCCTGTTGATGCAGCTTAGGATTGAGTTGGCTTTTTGGGCCGCTGCTGCACATTGCTGGCTCATGTTTAGTTGATTATCCACCAAGACTCCAAGATCTCTTTTGCAGTCACTACTGCTAAGCGGGGTTTCTCCCAGGCTGTATGTGTGTCTAGGGTTTTTTTTACCAAGTTGAAGTACTTTGCTCTTGTCGACCTTGAACATCATGTTGCTAGTGTGGGCCCATAGTGTTAATCTGTCTAGATCTTTCTGTATTTTGAGCCTGTCCTCTAGGGTGTTGGCTACCCCTGCCAGCTTGGTGTCATCTGCAAATTTGATTAGTTCCCCTTCTACTCCCTCGTCCAGGTCATTGATGAAAATATTGAAGAGTACAAGAGTTAAGTTAGTTAGTTAAGTTAATAACAATTACTAACAGTTAAGTTAGTAACATGGTTGTTAGTGGTTCTTGCTCTCCCCATTGACTTTGCTTGTCAAAAGGCCACAAAAGTCCATCATACAACCCCAGGATACTGCAGCCATCCATGAGCTAAACCATCCCGTAAGCTAAATGTTACTCAGTGGGTATATGTGAACGTGTCTTAGAACTGTTTTCAGACAACCATCTCTTGATAATGAACTCAATCTGTATAGTCTGGAGGACAGAAGGAAAAGGGGGGACATGATCGAAACATTTAAATATGTTAAAGGGTTAAATAAGGTTCAGGACGGAAGTGTTTTTAATAGGAAAGTGAACACAAGAACAAGGGGACACAATCTGAAGTTAGTTGGGGGAATGATCAAAGGCAACATGAGAAAATATTATTTTACTGAAAGAGTAGTAGATCCTTGGAACAAACTTCCAGCAGACATGGTTGGTAAATCCACAGTAACTGAATTTAAACATGCCTGGGATAAACATATATCCATTGTAAGATAAAATACAGGAAATAGTATAAGGGCAGACTAGATGGACCATGAGGTCTTTTTCTGCCGTCAGTCTTCTATGTTTCTATGTTTCTATGATCTACCTTATGAACCGCTCCCTCCCTATACTGATCCAGCCTTGCCTGTACCAGGATAGAATACTGGGCCTTCAGACTCACCTTGGCATGCATGAAAATCCAGAGTCAACCTACACATCTTTAAGTAGACATTTGATATTCTGCCAGTCATGGTCAATAAGACTGGATTTGGCAAATCAAGGAGCACATTAAAACCCCTGTCGATGCCAGCTTCAAATTCAATAACAATATGACAAGACCAGGGGGGGGGGGGGGGCTGCTGCCCGAACGGTGGTGGTGGTGGTGGTGGTGGTGGTGGTGGTGGTGGTGGGGAACGCAATGGGGTAGCGAAAATGGAGCTCCACCCGAGAGCAGCCAATTTGCCAAGAAAAACGTTGAAAGAAAATGCAGGGTATCCTGCATAAGCCACATCCACAGTGTGGTAGTAAAAATGTTGGTAGACCTTCACTGGAGAAGACTAACCCATATGGGTTAATGTGAACTTACATGTCTTTGCAATTAGTTCTTTGTAACTTGCTCAGCTTTTTCTGAAGTGCCAGAAATACACAAATATTTTAACTGGATATAGCAAAATAGTGAGTATAAAATGTATTTCTGTATTCACTCAAAGAAATATTTAATCAACAACCAAAATAAACTAAAGAAAATTCATAGCCAACATTGTTGTAGCAGATCTGTGTTTCTTAGTACTAAATGTGTAGAAGTGATGTTCAACATTGAATTAAAAAGAAACAACACTTTAAAAATAACTTGGCGAGCAAAAAATCCCCAATCCACAGTTGGGAATTCATTTCTTAGATTCACTCCAAAATTATATAGAAAAGTATGCAAGAGTTTGAGTTTCTGAACTCTTCGTCAGGCAGAGTTACAAAAATCTAGAGAAAGAAAAAGCATGAATAAAAAAATATATGGGACGTGTATCACCTTGGCTGTTTTCTCTTGGACATGTCCAGCAATGTGCCGCCTAAATTTTACTGCCACACTGTGGGTGTTACTTACTTTGTGGGTGTGGCTTGATGGCCATGTGACTGGGTAGGAGTGGCTTGCCAGCCATGTGACCAGGTGGGAGTGGCTTGAATGATCATCATCATTCAAGTGAACTGTTAAGTCCTCGACTTAGAACCTCACCAATGTCACTCTCTGGGGTGACAATTTGCTTCACGTTTCCCACGCTCTCCTTCCTGGGTCACCCCCTGCCTCAGGTTGGGTAGCTAGGTGAATGGGTGCGGGAGGAAAAGGACCCCCTGCAACACCTGCCAGTGCTGGTCTCCCTGCCGCTTTCCAAGGAGGAGGAAGAGGATGGGGCAGATTTAAAAATATTGGAAAGCCCAGGGACAGTCACAAGGTTATTGCCACACAACACCTTTTCATCTCAGTTGCAGGAGGAGTGAGGACTTTGCAAGGAGAAAAAGACCGCAGCCCAGACTGCTTTGGCATGGCTCGGCTCAACTCTCCTCCCCCCCTGCTGTTGCTGCTGCGTGCTCCTTGCTTTTTTCCTCTTTTCTCCTTCCTGGCCTCGGATGAGCTGCATAAGGCTGGAGGGGAGCCGGGCAGGAGAAAGGGAAGCTCATTTCTGCCAGTGGAACTGTGTTCCACCCCGTCTTGCCTGCTGCCCACCCCTGAACATGCCCCATTATGTTAGTGTCAGTAATGGGTTCCTGCCAGTACTTACGGGCCACTTTATAGAGTGGTAGCCAAAATGGAACTGCATGCACAGCTCTGCATGACCGGTGGGCAGGCGTGTGCACGTCAGCGCAACATGCAGCTTTTGCTCATGCGGAGGAAACCAAATCTTGCATGAGGATGCTCATGGATGCGATATTTTGCCCATTTCCGGCTGTTGTGGTTAGCTCTGGCCTAGCTCCTGCCCCAAGCAATGTGGAGGTGGTTGTGGGGGAGATATCCACATGCCGCAGGCCTGTTTTGCTCCCAGTAGAATCTGCCGACGAAGTCTCCTGTGACCAAGGAAGCGTGAGTGACAGGGAAGAGGGGAGTTTGGCAGACAGCCCAGGAGGAGATCAGTCATCTGTATCATCCCTGGATTCTGAACAAGAATTAATGACACATCCATGCATGCCTAGAGTGATGCATAGGAGACAACAACTGAAGGATTATTACAAGAGAAAATGAGGCCACCTGTGGTTGGGTGGGGCTGCTGTAATTAGTGCTACAGATAAAAGTGAAGCCTGGTGTTTTAGCCTCATGGCAGTTTATCTGATTCATTGTTTCGTCAAGATTGTGGTTTCTGCTCTTCAGGATTGTGTGTGTGGACTCTCTGGACTTTAGAATTGGACTCAATTTCCCAGTTATTGGGTGAGCAATTGGACTGCATTTAACCTGTGCCTTGTGTGTACCAGAAAATTCCTTTGTTTCTGTTTTTCTGTTTATAAAAACTTTTGGGTTTTCCTTTTATCGTGTGGTGTGTGTCTTCCTGGACTAATTACCCTGTAATTACGGGCGGTTGAGATACGCCGGCAGAACACCGGCAAAGAAAATCAAAACAAAAAGATCGCCAAAAATCCTTGCATGAAATTTGGCTTCCTGTACATGCGCAGAAGCTGAATCTTGTGCTGACATATGCACACATGTCCAACAGATGCATGCGCACCCACACTGATCACTGGCAGCGCACCAGTAGCGCCGGCGACAAGGAACCCTTGCCTGGTTAGCATCCTTTTTGAAATGTAGTGTCCTCACTTGGACACAATACATGCAAGCTGACCAGTGCGAGATGGAAAGAAACAATGACTTATAAGCAGCAGTGGGCTATGAGCCGGAAGGCTAAATTGTGCTCGCTGCTGTGGCTCGTGAGTTCTTGCGGGACCAGCGCAATTTTGCTGCTGCATTTGTGGAGGTAGCAAAATTGCACATGGAACCGCAGGTAAAACCTCACCGAAACACAGGCACAATTTTGCTACCTCCACAGGTGCAGCAGCAAAATTGCGCTGGTCCCGCAAGAACTTATGAACTGCGGTGGCGAGCGCAATTTAGCGTTCCAGCTCGTAGCCCGCCGCTGCTTATAAGTCTAAAACATTATGTCAAATATTAGATCTATGACTTTTACAGCATAGAGTCAGTCTGAGGCAATGGAATCTGTAGTAGGGCTGGGAGAGAAAGGCAGGGATGATAAAAACAGTACTGCCTCTTTTGTACATATGTTGTGATATCACACGCATGTATGAAGGGAGTGGAACCAGCAGAACAGTGGTGCGATGCTGTTTTTATTACTTTGATCAAGCTCTGCAGTTGTTCCTGATCCCAGAAATAGGTTTGCAATCAGAATATATTTTAGATGCACATAGCAATAGCATGTAGACTTATACACCACTTCATAGTGTTTTTACAGCCCCCTCTAAGCGGTTTGCAGAATCAGCATATTGCCCCCAACAATTTGGGTTCTCATTTTACCCGCCTTAGAAGGATGGAAGGCTGGGTCAACCTTGAGCTGGTGGTGAGATTTGAACTGCTGAACTACAGCTAGCGTTTAGTTGAAGTAGCCTGCAGTGCTGCACTCTAACCACATAACCCAACAGAGACACCATATCTCCCCAATATTCTATATTATTCCAGAAAGTTGAGAAAACATCTATGAAGAACGTAGTGGTAAAGCATTTCTGTAATATGCCAAGAAAATTACATGGGAATATCTAGATTAAATCACCAGTGTAACTCAAATTCATTTTTAATTTAGAAAATTCCTGAGTTCTGGACATTTCCCCTCTGATGTATGAGTAAAAATATGGTTCCTTTTTTGTGAACAAAAAATAGTGGATAAGAATATAGAAATATCAGAGAGGAAAAAGAAAGACTTTTGCCATTTCCCCCCCCGATAGATGGTTACTATGGGATGACTGCCACTAGCAACTTTCCTGGAGTGGATATTTCAAAGTTGAGATATTTTATTCGTACGAATAGAATACATTTGGATGATAGGAATTCATATTTGGCCCCTCTACTTGGGGCTACCTTTAAAGAATGTTCAGAGACTGCAATTAATGCAAAATGCAGCCGCTTGAGTTATTATGGGCCTTCCAAGGTATGCCTAAATCTCAACATCACTCCATGAGTTGCATTGGTTTATTTATTTATTTATTTAATTAATTAATTAATTAATTAATTAATTAATTAATTTTTATGCCGCCCTTCTTCTTAGGGCGGCTTACAACATGTTAGCAATAGCACTTTTTTAACAGAGCTAGGCTATTGCCCCCACAATCCGGGTCCTCATTTTACCCACCTCGGAAGGATGGAAGGCTGAGTCAACCTTGAGCCAGTGATGAGATTTGAACCGCTGACCTTCAGATCTACAGTCAGCTTCAGTGGCCTGCAGTACAGCACTCTACCTGCTGCACCACCCCGGTTGCCAATGGGTCTCCGAACCCAATTTAAAGTGTTGGTTATTCTATAAAGCCTTACATGGTTTAGGACCATGTTATTTATGGGACCGTCTCCTGCCTCATGTATCCCAGTGGCCGATCAGATCCCACAGAGTTAGTCTTTTCCAGGACCTGGGTTTCTAGCATGCTCTATTTTTGTATTTACCCTTGCGTTGTAAGTCACCCTGAGTCTATGGAGAAGGGCAGCCTAGAAATCCAAATTATAATTAAACAGATGAATAAATAAAGGATTAGGACGAGGGGGCACTCCCTAAAGCTTATAGGTAAGAAAGTGAGGACAAATCAAGGGAAATATTTCTTCACCCAGAAGAAACGGATGTCCAAGTGCTGCCTCTATGTTGGTTGAGGCAGGCAGGAGTCCCTTGAGTACCATTTGTTGGGAGCCAAGAGAAAGGGAAGGTTTTGTCTTCTCTTTCTGCTCAAGATTCTGTTGTTTTTAATAGGAAAGTGAACACGAGAACAAGGGGACACAATCTGAAGTTAGTTGGGGGAAAGATGAAAAGCAACATGAGAAAATATTATTTTACTGAAAGAGTAGTAGATCCTTGGAACAAACTTCCAGCAGACGTGGTAGGTAAATCCACAGTAACTGAATTTAAACATGCCTGGGATAAACATATATCCATCCTAAGATAAAATACAGAAACTAGTTAAGGGCAGACTAGATGGACCATGAGGTCTTTTTCTGCCGTCAGACTTCTATCTTTCTATGTAAGCACCCCAAGGACAATTGGTGGGCCACTGTGCGACACAGAATGCTGGACTCGATGGGCTTTGGCCCAATTCAGCATGGATCTTCTTATGTTCTTAAAAATTTGAGCACAGCTCTCAGAGAGAATCACAAGCATATTTCAAATAAAACCAAGGTGTTAGGAATAAAAATGGTCAAGATTTCTTTTTGACAAACAGCACACCGGACTTCTCCCATAGGAAGATTTTGCTGTGAGCAGCTGTTTTCGTATCCATCTGGTACAGATTTACATTATGGAAGTTATGGGACATGCCTTGAGGTCTCTCTTTGTTTGTTTGTTTTTAATGTATTTTACTGGCTTTTTCCTGCTGCAGGACTTCCAAGTACTTCTTATCTTAGGTCATCACTGATTTTCACTTCTGGAAACAATTACCTCTTTTTGAATATTACAGCTATGTAAGTGTGCACTCTGCTCAAGCTATGCAGAGGTAGCATATGTGGCATTTGTGGGGATCATCTCCAGGAATGGCATCTTTTGTGCCACCCAAGGGATTGTTTAAATCTCCGCTAAAATATGCAGAAACTATAAATTCACCCAATTGCCTGAAAATGCATGCATATGTCATACTGCGTATGTCATTTGGGAAATCTGAGAGCTGGTATCCAAACAAATATTCAAGGTACTCCATTGTAAAGATTCTCCAAGTTTGCATCGTAGGATATTTGTTGGGAAGTTGAGATTGTCCTCTCCTCTTTCTATTTATTTAAAAAATGTTGTGGTTGGCTCTGGCCCAGCTCCTGCCTCAGGGAATGTGGAGGTGGATGCAGGGGAAACTTCAACATGTCATAGGCCTGTTTTATTGCCGACAGAGGCAGGTAGTTCAGTTTCCTTGGACGAAGAAGAAGGTGGGATTGACTTGGAAGAGGGGGGCTTGGCACACAGCCCAGGAAGTCAATCTCCATTATCTTTGGTCGATTCGGATGCGGAAGTTTTGGACCCACGCAGGCGCAGAGTTATGCATAGAAGAGACCAATTGAGGGCATATTACAGGAGATAAGAGAGGCCACCTGTGTTTGGGTGGGGCTCCAGTAATTAGTGCTGCTGATATAAATAGCAGCATGTGGGTTTGGCCGTTGTGGAAGATTATCTGATCGTTGTGCTTCAGGACTGCCTTGCTGTCTCGGGACTTTGTTGATTTTTCACGACTTTGAAACCAAGGCAGAGCAAAGTGTGTGTGTGTGTTTCACTTTGTGGAAGAAGAAGGGCTGTGACGTTTCTTCACAGCTGCAAGCTAAGTACTTAAGGACTGATTAAGAGACTTGTACCAACTACCAGATTATTTTGGGACGAGTGCTCTTTGCAATACAAAAAGAGTGCTTAGTATATTTTGAATTTTGTGATAAAGAACATTGTTTTGAATTTTCAAACGTGTGTGTGTCTGAAATTTGTACCCTTGAATTTTCGGGAGACTCCTACCAGAGAGCCCGGCAGAACAAAAAATAAAACAGGATATAACAGCTTTTGAAGCTCTGAAAGCAATGGAAATTTGTTTCTGCTATCCTGCTTTTATGACAGAGTGGGATTCAAATGGCCATCTGTTTTTAACAGCTCAACTTCTAGAAATACAGTCTGTCCAATTTAGCGAATCCCAACTGGGTTTATCTCTCTTTTGCTGGTATCCGAAATATGCACAGGGTTAGGCCAACTCACAGCAGGCGATAGCACGTTTGCATATGCATGAGGAAATTGAGCTGGCCAACCCACAACTAGCTTTTTTAAATGGAGAGTCATAGGCGTATAAGAGGCAGCCTTATATGGAATCAGTCAGTCAGCATAAGTGCCTACAGGATCCTTTTCCAAATTGATGTCCTCCAGGTTAGATTATGCCATCTGGGTGGAAAATAAACACCTGTGATTTTTGAATGGGAATGCTTATGTAAGATGTTTTTCCTCCCATACCATGCAAATGAATCTACCTGGCAGCAATTCCTAAGATTTTTAAAATATATATATCATCTTTGTTTCATTTGTCTTTTTTTTTTTTTGTAAATCGTTCCAAAAATGTATGAATAAAATGATTGCTGTGTGTTTGTGTTTGTGGTTTGCATTAAAATGCTTTTGCTAATTTCTGGATTGGGAAGTTCTGTTGTCACTCACAGATGGGCTCTTGCAATTATCTCTATATGGGGCTGACCTTGAATTCCACCCAGAAACTACATGTGGTCCAGAAACATAGAAACATAGAAGACTGACGGCAGAAAAAGACCTCATAGTCCATCTAGTCTGCCCTTATGCTATTTCCTGTATTTTATCTTACGATGGATATATGTTTATCCCAGGCATGTTTAAATTTAGTTACTGTCGATTTACCAACCACGTCTGCTGGAGGTTTGTTCCAAGGATCTACTACTCTTTCAGTAAAATAATATTTTCTCATGTTGCTTTTCATCTTTCCCCCAACTATCTTCAGATATATATATATTGGGCCTAGAGGCAAAAAGGAGCTGTGACGTTCCTTGAAATATACCAGGGTGATCCGACATAAAAAAACATATAGCCCCTCCCTGGTACACAGCTGGAAGGGATCTGATCTGATAGCACCTCTGCTAAGTCTCTGCTTTACAAGGCAGAGTCCACAGGATCAAATCCCAGTAAGGAAGGGTGTGGCTAGCTGATGAGGCCAGAACAAGGCCGAAATGGGACCATCCTAGTCTCCCTTAATTATATAGATGGTGGAGTTTGCGTTCCCCACCGCCCACGCAAAGGGGAAACCCTGATTCGGCTCCTCGCTGCTGCTGCGCTACCGAGCAGATCAGCTGCTGGGCGGCCGAAGGAACCTTCCCTGGGTCTTCCCCCTCTTGCTGGCGGGCGGGCGAGCGGCGGGCATCAGCGAGGAGCCGGGGTTTCCCCTTTGCGTGGGCGGCCAGGAAGACCCAGGTTGGGGGTTCGGGGGGGTGCTGGGAAGCCCCCCAGGCCGGCTGCGACCTTTTAAAACAGCCGCGCCGCTTCCCAGCTGAGTCCTGAAGCCAAACGCGGAAGTTCGCCTTTGGCGTTTGGCTTCAGGACTCAGCTGGGAAGCGGCGCGGCTGTTTTAAAAGGTCGCAGCCAGCCTGGGGGGCTTCCCAGCACCCCCCCGAACCCAGGTTGGGGGTTCGGGGGGGGGTGCTGGGAAGCCCCCCAGGCCGGCTGCGACCTTTTAAAACAGCCGCGCCGCTTCCCAGCTGACTCCCGAAGCCAAACCCGGAAGTGGTTTTTTTTTAAATTAATATTTTTTTAAAAATTGCGATATAGCGTTTCACGAAGATCGAGATCGCGAAACTTGAGGGATCACTGTATGTATACAGTGTATGTCACCAGAACCAAACGCTTAGCTGACCATGAGCACTTAAAAACTGAATTGAACAAACTCAAAGATGTATTAATTTCTAATGGATTCGAAGAGAAAACAATCACAAACCTAATAAAAAAAGAGACACCCCCCAAAAAACAAGATCAAGAACAGGACAATGGTACCACCATCCTCCCTTACATCAAGGGCACCACAGACAAAATTAGTAAAATTCTGCACAAACATAACATCAAAACTTCATTTTGCACCAACCAAAAAATATCTAATATCCTAAGGAGCCCCAAAGATAAAATCCAATTGGAATACCAAGGAATCTATGAAATCCCTTGCAAAACATGTGCAGCCACATACTTTGGACAAACCAACCGAAGAGTGAGCCAACGCATTGCAGAACATGTGAATGCAGTTAAAAAAGAAGAAAAGACTTCCTCCCTTGTCCAGCAAATTAAAAAAACAGGGCACGAAATTGACTTTGAAAAAACTAAATTACTTCACAAAACAGAGAATTTATATAGAAGAATTGCTCTAGAAGCCATAGAAATTGAGAGGAGCCCCTTTGCATAAATAAAAGAGATGACACGTCCCGCCTACCAGAAATTTGGAAACCAGCCTTAAACAAAAACAAAAAACCCCCCCAAAAAACCCCACTTCATAAAAATCACCATGTCAATCCTTCTAATAATTATGAATTTGGAATTTTGAAATTTGGAAACCAGCCTTTAACAAAAAACACTTCATAAAAATCACCATGTCAATCCTTCTAATAATTATGATTACACCAACCAATCAGATCACTGAAACATAATCACCCAATCTATTTGCTACATTCAAACCAAATCTCCACCCCCACACTATATACTAGGAAGAAATGACAGTTGCAAACATTCCATTTTACAACAGCACAAAGCTTGGAAACTTCAGCCTGATGATGGTGAATGTGATTTCACCGAAACGTCGCATAAGGTGAAATCACATTCACCATCATCAGGCTGAAGTTTTAAGCTTCGTATTGCTGTAAATATTTCATATTTCATATTTCATTTCATATTTACAGCAACACGAAGCTTAAAACTTCAGCCTGATGATGGTGAATGTGATTTCACCGAAACGTCGCATAGACACTCAAAATATTACACGAGGCAAAACCCGAACTCAGAACAATCTACATACATATACCCGTGAAAATCTACGAATATATATATATATATATATATATATATATATATATATATATATATATATAATTTTTTAAATTCAGTTACTGTGGATTTACCAACCATGTCTGCTGGAAGTTTGTTCCAAACATCTACTACTCTTTCAGTAAAATAATATTTTCTCATGTTGCTTCTGGAAAGTCTTTGGAGCCTGGGGAGGGTGAAACACAAGCCTACTGGGCCCACCAGAAGTTGGGAAACAGGCTGTTTCTGGCCTCCAGAAGGACTCCAGGAGGTAGGGGAAGCTGTTTTTGCCCTCCCCAGGCATTGGATTATGGGTGTGGGCACTCATGCATGCACAATAGCGCAGACACACACTCTTTCGACACCCAAGGAAAAAAAGGTTCACCATCACTGCTTTATTGCATCCATTGGAGTTGGTCAGGGAGATAAAAGTTATGCACATCGGGGCAAATAACCCCAATTATACCTACCAACTGATGGGGACCAAACTTTTTGAGGGTTTTGGTGGAGAGCTCAATGAAGATGTCAACCCAGTGCACAGCAGCAGTAAAAAAAGCAATCGAAAATAAGTCGGTAAGTGTTACATTGTCTCTGCACAAATCGATGGTGAGACCACACTTGGAGGATTGTGTACAGTTCTGGTCACCGCACTTCAAGAAGGATATAATGGGACTGAAAAAGGTGCAAAAAAGGGCAACAAGAATGATCAAGGAAATGAAGCATCTCCCTTATGATACCAGGTTGCAACGCCTTGGTTTCTTCAGCCTTGAAGGACGGCGTTTAAAGGGTGACTTGATCGAACTGTATAAAATCATGCATGGGATAGAAAAGGTGGATAGAGAAATTATTTTCTCTATTGCACAATACTAGGACGAGGGGGCACTCCCTAAAGCTCATAGGTAAGAAAGTGAGGACAAATCAAGCGAAATATTTCTTCACCCAGAGGATCATTGGTGGGGGCCAGGGGAAAGGGAGGGTCTTGCCTTCTCTTTCTGCTCAAGATCCCCATGGACAATTGGCGGGCCACTGTGTGACACAGAATGCTGGACTCAATGGACTTCTTTGGCCTGATTCAGCATGGATCTTCTGACGTTCTTATGTTCTTAAAAGAATGTTTTCCAGGCTCATTGAATTGTTGATTGAATATTTGTTGGGGCTAATAAGTGAAAATCATCTTAGGAATGTCTTCTATGCATTTGTTTCTTCTTCTTTTTTAAAAAAAATCTGCTCTTATCCATAGACACATGCTTTTGCTACCTCCCTTGACCGATGGCTGCATTCCATACAACTGGGAACAGCAAAAGAAGAATTTGGAGGACTTTGACCCCTTTGTTCCAAATAATTTGCCTCTGGCTTCTGCCGCATAGCCTGTTTAATTCATTTCTCTCCTTCCTCTCAAGGTTTTCCACAAAAGCAAGACAATTACCAGAACACAGACACCTTTGTAGCTGTGCCTTGGTGAAAGCCCAATTAATTGCGCTGCATTTTAAAGTAATGTATGCATTAGGGATGACAGCTTACTGTGTAGCACATTGTTTTGTACTTACTTATTTAGAAAAATTTGCGCCTCTGTCTTCTAATTAGAAGGAGGGTTTTGCTTTGGGATTCTTCAGAAAGCCAGCTGTGATGCTCCACTGGTTGAAACCCTCATGGGTGCCCTACAGTGTCACAGGCCCTGAGAGTGGGGGAGAGAGGAGAAAAAAACCATTGCACGCGATAATTAGCCTCCTCCCAAATTTGTATTTCTGGTGCTAATTGCTGGGCTAAGTGAAGCTCTAGTTTAGCCACAGATGAATCAGCTAAACAAACAGAGAGGCAACCAAAACACACAGATGCGCTTCTGTCTCCAAATCTGCATGCTAATGATTGTTTGCAGTCTTCAAAAATCCCCCACGCCTGCTCCCTTTCTCACTCCTTGATTACTTCAGTACAAAGAGATAACAGCAATCAACACTTCGCAGTGTTCAGAAACAGGGTGGTCAACAGCGAGGACAATAAATAAACACCACGGATGAATGTTCTTTCTCAAGCTCCTATACAATACATATAAGAATCTTCCTTTCTGGAGAAAGGATCTTCCAGTTATTTCAACGTGAGTTGTGCATGACAATGACTAGCTGCAGCTTCTACGGCCATGAGCCCCATCTGCACCTCTATAACTATCTGGTTTGGTGCTGCAACCCAACAAAACCGACACAGACTTCAGAGGAGAATCAGAACAGCAGACAAAACGATTGCTGCCAACCTGCCTTCCATTGGGGACCTGTATACTGCATGAGTCAAAAAGAGGGCGGGGAAAATATTTACTGACCCCTCGCATCCTGGACACAAACTGTTTCAACTCCTACCCTCAAAACGTCGTTACGGAGCACTGCACACCAAGACAGCTAGACACAAGAGCAGTTTTTTCCCGAACGCCATCACTCTGCTAGACAAATAATTCCCTCAATACTGTCAAACTATTTACTAAGCCTGCACTACTATTACTACTAGTTTTTTCTTGTCATTCCTATCACCCATCTCCTCCCACTTATGACTGTATGGATGTAACTTGTTGCTTGTATCCTTAAGATTTTTATTAATATTGTTTCTTCATTCTTATTTTACCCCTATGACAATCATTAAGTGTTATACATGATTCGTTTCTTTTATGTACACTGAGAGCATATGCACCAAAGATAAATTCTTTGACAAATTCCTTTCACACTTGGCCAATAAAGAATTCTATTCTATTCTATTGCAATATGGCTTTAAGAAATGTTTCTTACTATATTCAAAATAGGGCAAAAAGGCAAGAGCATAATTGTATATAGACTGGGAGTAAGAGCTGGCAGAGTGATCTTTCCCTGATGGCCACTGTAAATAGTCATTGAACCTCCACATGTGTCAAGAGAGGCATTTTGGGGAGTTGAGAAGGCTGTATAAGGTGTCCGCCTTCTGCCGCACAAATCCCAGCGACCGATTAGGTCCCACAGAGTTGGCCTTCTCTGGGTCCCTTCGACAAAACAATGACATCTGGTGGGACCCAGCGGAAGAGCCTTCTCTGTGGTGGCCCCAACCCTCTGGAATCAACTCCCCCCAGAGATTAGGACTGCCCCCACCCTCCTTGCCTTTTGCAAACTCCTAAAAACCCACCTTTGCTGCCAGGCATGGGGAAATTGATTCCCCTCGGCCGGTCCGTTTTATGTATGGTTTGTTTGGGTTGTATGAGTGTTTCTTAATCAAGGGTTTTTAACTGTTTTGCTGTTTTAATCATTGTATTTGTATTTTGTATTCTTGTTGTAAGCCGCTCCGAGTCTTCGGAGACGGACGGCATACAAATCTAATAAATAATAATAATAATAATAATAATAATAATAATAATAATATGCAACCAAATTCCAGCTTGAGGAAGGAGAGGCCCTGGCTTTTTAGCAAGAACAGCCAAATAAATGAATACATCTCGGAACAAGGTTTAAAGGCATACACTTATAACTATAGAACCATTGAAGGGCTGCAAAATTTTTTACAACCTCACTGTGGACATAGCTTATTTTGTGGGTGTGGTTTGCTGGCCATGTGACCAGGTGGGAGTGGCTTGACAATCATGTGACTGGGGGGGGTGGCTTAAAGGTCATGTGACTGGCTTAAAGGTGGCCAATTTGACGTTACTCACATCAAGGTTTGGGTTGGGGTGCCTGGCCTCTCCTTTCCTCAAAGAGATACTATTGTTGATCATCCAATTCAAAATTCTTCTGCCGGTTCTTTGCACCTGACCAAAATTTTCTACCTGTTCTGCATACCTGATCATACCTAGGAGCTCATCACTGTAGAGAACTCACAAATAAAGGTATACATCATTAGAGCGTATCAGGGCATGAGTATGAAAGGTACAACAGCTCCCATCATCCCCAGACTATAGGTATGTAAAAACAAATCAGATGACCTTTTGGAGGTAAAGTTTTATGTTAACTAGGTTCTGCCAAATCCCACCTGACATCTGAAAAGGGGAAGGCTTGGCTACCACCCAATAATGCCTGATGAATTCCAAATGGATGAAAATGACTTCATGATGTCTTCTATTAGTCAGTGGGTCTTAGGATCAGTAATATTTCAAGGGTCTGGAAATAAATAATCAATACATTCCAGTCTCCCACCGATGCTATAATTCCCAGCCAGCTGTAGCCTAGGAGGACAGAGAGACAAAGCCTAAAGGCACTGTTTTTGTTCATGTTACTTATTGTTTTGTTACATGTTGTGACTCACCAAGAGTCTTGTGGGTGTAAATGTGGTAAATAAATAAATGTATGTGTCTCTGGGTTTGTGTGTGTTGGTGATTATGTAGGAATGAACATAATAGTCTGCCCTGAAACCTAGGTGTATCTGTGAGAGTTTCAAGACCATTTTTGCCTGGGTGGTGGGGAAAGGTTAAATTGTAAATCATGCTTGAGGATGTTTATGCAGAGATTTACTGGAATCAGAGCTGCCAGGATAAATCCTCATAGCACATTCACAGCACTTTAGTAAGACACCTCAGATTTTGTTAGGAGAGGAAAGAGCTGGGAGTTTGCTGGGAGGGCTGTCAAGGAAGTCAAAAGACAGCCAGACCTTGCAATAAAATTTCACCCCAATGGCTTGACTCCGGCTTGACTTCCATTTGTTCTGAAGTATAGACCATTGGAACTTCTTGCTTTGCAGGAGGGGTGGGCAATTAATTTTAATATGAGAAACTGGGAATTTTGTGAAGGGGAGTTCAGTTTTGACAAAGCTGAAGAAGCTTCTTGGATAAGAAGCAAAACATTTTCAAGAAAAAACAAAGTCCAGTTGCTTTTTCAAAAAGCACCTGTGGGACAGCCATATCCTGAATGATTGAGAATCTCCCTGGAGAATGAACAACTACAGTGGTACCTCTACTTACGAACTTAATTCATTCCGTGACCAGGTTTTTAAGTAGAAAATTTTGTAAGAAGAAGCGATTTTTCCCAGAGGAATCACTGTAAAAGCAAATAATGTGTGAGATTGGGGAAACCACAGGGAGGGTGGAGGCCCTGTTTCCTCCCAGGAGATTCCTAGAGAGGCCCCATGGAGGCTTCTCTTTGCCTTTTCCGGTTACAGTTTTGGAGGCTTGGGTTTGTAAGTGGAAAATGGTTCCTGAAAAGAGGCAAACACTTTTTGAACACCCGGTTCTTTTCTAGAAAAGTTCGTAAGTAGAGGCGTTCTTAGGTAGAGGTACCACTGTATGATATTTCTGATTCATTTGTTTACTTGGGTTCCTTTTATCTAGTTTAAGGCTTGGCTGGAGAACAGATAACCTTTTTGGTCATTTTTGTTTTGTAGAATGATTGAAAATTCAGACGGAATTACACATTTTAAAGCACCACTGTATTTGCAGCATGCAATTTTTTTCCTTGCCACTGAAAAGGCACATTAGTGAACATGCCCTTAAAAACATTTTTTAAAAAATATTGGAGAACTCATCGAGAGTTTTGAAGAAAAAGGTGAGGCAGTTATTGTAAAGAAGAAAACACAGCATTATCACCCATTAGGTTCAGACAATGTGGTTGAACTCTAGCTGGCCTACCTTGATAATTTGTGACGGAATATACCAACAGATTTCACTGAAAAAGAATTATGATTAACTTTTATTCACTTGGCCTGAGTCTATATTCACACAAGTGAACATATCCTATTCAAACATAGTTTGTTTACATGAAATACATTAAACACTACATTTTGCTTAATGCAATGCATGTATCCAGAAAATTTATTTTAAAAGGTAAACGTAGTTGATTTGACCATGTCTATGAGCTGTGATGACAGAGTAGTTAGAATGCAGTATTGCAGGCTAAATCTGCCCACAGCCAGGAGTTTGATCTTGAATTGCTCGAGGTTGACTCAGCCTTCCATATTTCTGAAGTTGGTAAAATGAGGACCCAGATTGTCAGGGGCAATATGCTGACATTATAAAGCACTCAAAGAATGCTGGAAAACACTGTAAGGTGGTATATAAGTCTAAGTGCTATTGCTATGTAACTGAATCCAAGCACCAATTTAAAGATATGCATAAAGAATGCACAGGGCACCCAAATACATAAGACTCTTTTCTGTACTGGGCGGTACAAGACGGTCTCTAACAATTAGTTACGCAAGTTCTCCGGGCTATTCCAGAATTCTGAAATGAAATATATTTCATGCTAAGTAACCATTGGAGCTTGGAAGGGGGGTGGGGGAAGCAGACATTGGTTTATGTGGAGAATTTCTCCTTTTTCCCTCCACATCTGGTCCTCATAAAACAGCAACCAGCAAAATGTTGGAGATCCAATTTCTTCATCAGCTGCTTGGAGATGAGATTCTACCAGCGTGAGGTGGGGGGAAAGGTTGTTTTCTTAGAAAAAGAGAGACACTGCCTCCATATTAAAATATTTTAATATACAGTGATACCTTGTCATACAAACTTAATTGGTTCCGGGACGAGGTTCTTAAGGTGAAAAGTTTGTAAGACAAAACAATGTTTCCCATAGGAATCAATGGAAAAGCAATTAATGCGTGCAAGCCCTAAATTCACCCCTTTTGCCAGCTGAAGCACCCGTTTTTGCGCTGCTGAGATTCCTCTGAGGCTCCCCTCCATGGGAAACCCCACCTCCAGACTTCTGTGTTTTTGTGATGCTGCAGGGGAATCCCAGCAGGGGAATGCCAGCATCGCAAAAACAAGCGCTTCGCTGGCAATGGAAGTCCGGAGGTGGGGCTTCCCAGTGAAGGGCACATCAGTGAATTCGCAGCATCGCAAAAACACCAAAGTCCTCAAAACCCCACCTCCGGACCTCTGTGTTTTTGCGATGCTGGGATTTCACTGAGGCTTTCCTCGCTGGGAAACCCCACCTCCGGACTTCTGTTGCCAGCGAAGCGCCTGTTTTTGCGCTGCTGGGATTCCCCTGCAGCATCACAAAAACACGTAAGTCTGGAGGTGGGGTTTCCCATGGAGGGGAGCCTCAGGGGAATCCCAGCAGCACAAAAACTGGTGTTTCGCTGGCAATGGAAGTCCGGAGGGGTTGGGGGGAATCCCAGTGGCAGCGGTGGGTTTGTAAGGTGAAAATAGTTTCTAAGAAGAGGCAAAAAAATCTTCAACCCCGGGTTTGTATCTCGAAAAGTTTGTATGATGAGGCGTTTGTAAGATGAGGTATCACTGTATGTATTAGAATATATGTATTATATTTCTGTATTGATCTGATTATAGTTAGATTTTTCTTTTTTCTTGGGGAAAAGGAATCCTCAATCTGAGTATTGTATTGGCAGTTCTGTGTTAGCAAATACTTCAGAAGAAAAGGATTTAGGGGTAGTGATTTCTGATAGTCTCCAAATGGGTGAACAATGCACTCAGGCAGTAGGGAAAGCAAGTAGGATGCTTGGCTGCATAGCTAGAGGTATAACAAGCAGGAAGAGGGAGATTGTGATCCCCTTATATAGAGCGCTGGTGAGACCACATTTGGAATACTGTGTTCAGTTCTGGAGACCTCACCTACAAAAAGATATGGATAAAATTGAATGGGTCCAAAGATGGGTTACAAGAATGGTGGAAGGTCTTAAGCATAAAACGTATCAGGAAAGACTTAATGAACTCAATCTGTATAGTCTGGAGGACAGAAGGAAAAGGGGGGACATGATCGAAACATTTAAATATATTAAAGGGTTAAATAAGGTCCAGGAGGGAAGTGTTTTTAATAGGAAAGTGAACACAAGAACAAGGGGACACAATCTGAAGTTAGTTGGGGGAAAGATCAAAAGCAACATGAGAAAATATTATTTTACTGAAAGAGTAGTAGATCCTTGGAACAAACTTCCAGCAGACGTGGTTGGTAAATCCACAGTAACTGAATTTAAACATGCCTGGGATAAACACATATCCATTCTAAGATAAAATACAGAAAATAGTATAAGGGAAGACTAAATGGACCAGGAGGTCTTTTTCTGTTGTCAGACTTCTATGTTTCTATGTTTCTATGTTTCTTTTTTGTATTAGTCAGACTTCTATGACAAGCAGAGCAATGGTAGCTCGATTAAATGTTAAATGTTGTCTGTCTTGTTTGTCTAAAGAAAAACAATAAAAATATTATTTAAAAAATGAAATATTTTAATTCTTATTTTCTGCTTGACAATCCTTGCTTCTTTTCTCTTCTTTGTCTGCTTTGCTGGTCTTATCTGCCAAATGTGGTCAAAGTTCTCTAGAAAAAAAAATATTTTCCTGTGGCAATGGGTTGTCCTGTTAATACAATGTCCTCATGCTACTGTCATCCTGGCCTAGTCAGCCCAATATTTGTGGTTTCTTGTCTGGTTATATTTTAGAACTCTTAGACATCTGGATTAGTAGTCATGGCATTCCTGCAGCTGTTCTAAAAAGATAAATGTCCACTATCTATGTTTGGAGCCTTCTGAGAGGATTTTGTCCATAGGTGCCTTTTTTCACACATACACACACACACACACATTTGGTAAGAGTCGGGGTGATGCAGTGATTAGAGTGCAACACTGCAGGCTACTTCAGCTAGCTGTAGTTCAGCAGTTCAAATCTCACCAGCGGCTCAAGGTTGACTCAGCCTTCCATCCTTCCGAGGTGGGTAAAATGAGGACCCAGATTGTTGGGGGCAATATGCAGATTCTGTAAACCACCTAGAGAGGGCTGTAAAAGAACTATGCAGCGGTGTATAAGTCTAAATACTAAATGCTAAATTTCACATCTGCAAAATCATTGCCAGGCAAACATCAGTTAGATACACATCCCACTGAACATCTGTTTGGAAGTTGCAGAGCCAAGTGTTGTGGCCCACCAGCAGCCCATGCAGCTGGTAGCGGATCCCACTAGAGAAGAGGTTGATGTCATGATGCGCCATTGGCCTGTGCAGGTGGCACCTGAGTCAGACAGTGAGGAGGCTGGAAAGGACTCAGTGCCAGAGGCAGAAATTCAGCTAGGGCCTTCAGAACCTCCAGAAACTCCCATCAGTGATGAGAAAGAAGAGGAGGAGTCTATTCTCAATGCACAGGCGCGCAGAGCTGCCAAAAGGCAGGAATGGCTCCTCAGGAGCAGGTCTTCTCAGGAGTAGGTTTGGGGCTAATTGGCCACTCCCCCAGCCTATTTAAGAGATGATGACACAGGCATTCATTCACATGCCTTCTTGTCTTGAATTCAGAAATATTTGCTTGGCTCTTGTTCTCTCTCTTGGCATTCTTTCCGCCTCCTGCCGCACGAGTCCCAGCGACCGATTAGGTCCCACAGAGTGGGCCTTCTCCGGGTCCCGTCAACTAAACAATGTCGGTTGGCGGGCCCCAGGGGAAGAGCCTTCTCTGTGGTGGCCCCGACTCTCTGGAACCAACTCCCCCTGGAGATTAGAACTGCCACTACTCTCCCTGCCTTCCGTAAACTTCTTAAAACCCACCTTTGCCATCAGGCATGGGGGAACTGAAACATCTCCCCCGGGCATGTACAATTTATGTATGGTATGTTTATTGGGGTTCTTTTTAAACTTTTTAAAATATTTAAATTTATTTGGATTTGTTACGATTTGTTATGCCTTGTTGTGAGCCGGCCCGAGTTCGCTGAGAGGGGCGGCATACAAATCTAAATAATAAATAAATAAATAAATTGTTTCTGGGCATTTTGCCAACCATTGTAAGCTTCCTGATATCTCCAAGACTATTTGCTCAGACTTGATTTATTATTTCATGGATGTGCTGGTTGTTGACGAAGTTGAATTAACAGCCGGTGTTCAGCAAAAACTGCTTTAAACTGTATCTGTGTTTGCCAACTACTGAGAAAGGTCATTAGTAGTCTTTAATTTAGTAAATGAAGGTTTGGACAGAATTTGTGTGTGCCTTGTGGTTTGTAGGTAAGGCAGAACATCAATAATGATGGCTTCTGGGAATTGTAGTTTAACCACACCTGAAGGATCACTGCAAGGAGGGCACAAGTATAATGCAAATATTTAAATCTACATCGAGTAGAAAAGTTAGGATAATTACCATCAGTTTAACCCTCTACCCCACAATTTGGAGTCCCACCCACACAGGACACACAACTTTTAATCATGATATCTGTTTTTTAACTCTAATGTGATGCACACAGGTCACATTGTCAATAGATTTCAGGAAGCAGAACTTTTTAATCTTATGAGAATTCTCAAAGTGACTATAAGAAACACAACAGCAAATCAGACAGTTATAAAAACAAAGTACTGATGGATATGGACCAGACTATCTGGGGGAAGGGGGTCAGATAAAGTGGTGGGGAAAACCCAAACAAAAGAGATTTTGGGGGTTTGTGAGTTTGCTTTAAGTGGTTACTTCCTGCTTGAGAAGGAAGCCTGACAAGACACAGAGACTGTGTGAAACATTTCATGCTCACCTGATAGCCTCCATTTGGTTGCAACAAAGAAGATGGTGACATTTTTGGCTGGATTTGTATGACCTTTGAAGTCTAAAAGTCTGACCTAATAATCCGGTGCCCATCCCCATTCCCAGTTCCGGAGCAAAACTTTGTTCCTGATATTATGCAAACCCCGAGGAAGCAAGCTAGAGAAACAGGACTTTGTACCCTATGTTAAATACATGCACGCTTGCTATCTGACTTAGTATGTCATGTGACCATAACTTCCATCTGTCTGTTCAAAGATCAGCCCCATAGGAGGTCTTCAGATGTCTTTTTGGACCCATAATCAGAATGGCTCTGTATCTTTCCTTTCCTTTCCTTTCCTTTCCTTTCCTTTCCTTTCCTTTCCTTTCCTTTCCTTTCCTTTCCTTTCCTTTCCTTTCCTTTCCTTTCCTTTCCTTTCCTTTCCTTCCCTTCCCTTCCCTTCCCTTCCCTTCCCTTCCTTTCCATCTATAACTCTCTGGTTGGATTCTGTAACCCAACAAGACAGATCCAGACTTCAGAGGATAATCAGAACTGCAGAAAAAAAAATTGCTACCAACCTGCCTTCCATTGAGGACCTGCATACTGCATGAGTCAAAAGGAGGACTATGAAAATATTTACTGACCCCTTGCATCCTGGACACAAATAGTTTCAACTCCTACCCTCAAAACGCCGCTTTAAAGCGCACTGCATATCAGAACAAGAACATTTTTTACCAAACGTCATCACTCCGCTAAACAAATAATTCCCTTACTACTGTTGAACTATTTACTAAGTCTGCACTACTTATTAATCTTCTCATCGTTCCCATCATCCATCTCCTCCTCCAAATGACTGTATGATTGTAATGTTGTTGGTTGTATCATTTATATTGACTGGTTCCTAATATGATTTGATTGCTTATTTGTACCTGGACTATCATTAAGTGTTGTACCTTATGATTCTTGAAAAACCTATCTTTTCTTTTATGTACATTGAGCATATGCACCAAGACAAATTCCTTGTGTGTCCAATCACACTTGGCCAATAAAAATTCTATTCTATTCTATTCTATTCTATTCTATTTATTTATTTAATTTGTATGCCACCCCTCTCCATAGACTCGGGGCGGCTATTCTATTCTATTCCATTCCATTCCATTCCATTCCATTCCATTCCATTCCATTCTATTCTATTGCAATATGGCTTTAAGAAATGTTTCTTGCATCTTCGGAGAGGGGCAGCATACAAATCTAATAAATTGAATTGAATTGAATTCAAAATAGGGCAAAAAGGCAAGAGCATAATTGTATATAGACTGGGAGTAAGAGCTGGAAGAGTGATCTTTCCCTGATGGCCACTGTAAATAGTCATTGAACCTCCACATGTGTCAAGAGAGGCATTTTGGGGAGTTGAGAAGGCTGTATAAGGCTTCTGCCTTCTGCCGCACGAATCCCAGCGACCGATTAGGTCCCACAGAGTTAGCCTCCTCTGGGTCCCGTCGACAAAACAATGACATCTGGTGGGACCCAGCGGAAGAGCCTTCTCTGTGGTGGCCCCAACCCTCTGGAATCAACTCCTCCCCGAGATTAGGACTGCCCCCATCCTCCTTGCCTTTCGCAAACTCCTAAAAACCCACCTTTGCTGCCAGGCAAAGTCTAGTCTACCAGCAAAGGTGGGTTTTTAGGAGTTTGTGAAAGGCAAGGAGGATGGGGGCAGTCCTAATCTCGGGGAGGAGTTGATTCCAGAGGGTTGGGGCCACCACAGAGAAGGCTTTCCTTTTCCTTTTCCTTTCCTTTCCTTTCCCTTTCCCATTCCCATCCCATCCCATCTTCTGCCCCATCCTTTTTTTTCTATTGAGTCCTGTTGGGATTGATCAGGTAATGATCATCTTGGGTTTTCCTTTCCTTTTCTTTTAGTAATTAAATTTATATGCTGCCCATCTCACTAACCAAACCGACTCCGAACAGTTTTTAATTGCACACTTTCAACTGAAGTTTGTGTTTAAAAATGACCGGAATATTTTTTAAAAGGCAGGCTTTTAAAAACTTTTTTTAGAGTCTGGGAATCCTGGTGGTTGATAGATACAGCCAGTGGTGGGCTCCTACGGGTACGGTCAGGTACACAGTACCGGTAGCAAAATTTTGATCTCCCCCACCCTTTTTTCCCCCTTCTGGGATCTGGGTATGTTTTTCCTATCACAGTAAATGAAGTTGAATGTGTATAATTTTAAAAGAGCGGTACACACATTTTATATAGTAGATAATCAGGAGTGTGCTACTGCCCAGGCAGGAGGAATGCAGTAGGGTAGCAAAAATGGAGCTCCACCACAGAACACCCAATTTGCACAGGAAGATGTTGAAACAAAATGCATAAGCCATGCCCACTGCGTAGTAGTAAAAATTTTGGTAGCCCATCACCGGATGCAGCTTACATATTCTAGAACCTCTGATCAAAAGGCAAAGTTCTAGTGTTAGAAACATGGCTCACCAAATCCTTCTCAATATGTTGCAGAATTTTACATCCAGTCTTGAAAATCTGAAGGAGCCCCAGGGAGAAAGACCCCTTGAGCACCCGAGGACCCGTGATGGGACCAACAGCTCCAAACTCTCTCCCTTTTTCCCAATGGTTTTCTGCAGACAGATGTAATGATAGGCATTGCTTGGTTCTGAAAGATTCCAGTGCTGATCCTAACAAAGGAAATGGATAGGGGAGAATTTACTAGTCTTGACCCATTTTATTTATTTATTTATTTATTTAATTTATTGGCTTTGTATGCCGCCCCTCTCTGTAGACTCGGGGCGGCTAACAACAGTAACAAAAAACAGCATGTAAATCCAATACTAAAACAACTAAAAACCCTTATTGTAAAACCAAACATCCATACATACAATCATACCATACATGAATTGTAAAGGCCTAGGGGGAAAGAATATCTCAGTTCCCCCATGCCTGACGGCAGAGGTGGGTTTTAAGGAGCTTACGAAAGGCAAGGAGGGTGGGGGGAATTCTAATCTCTGGGGGGAGTTGGTTCCAGAGGGCAGGGGCCACCACAGAGAAGGCTTTTCCCCTGGGTCCCGCCAAACGACATTGTTTTGTTGATGGGACCTGGAGGAGTCCCACTCTGTGGGACCTAACTGGTCCCTGGGATTCATGTGGCAGAAGGCGGTCTCGTAGATACCCTGGTCCGGTGCCATGAAGGGCTTTATAGGTGATGACCAACACTTTGAATTGTGACTGGAAACTGATCGGCAACCAATGCAGACTGCGGAGTGTTGGTGTAACATGGGCATATTTGGGAAAGCCCATGATTGCTCTCGCAGCTGCATTCTGCACGATCTGAAGTTTCCGAACATTTTTCAAAGGTAGCCCCATGTAGAGAGCATTACAGTAGTCGAGCCTCGAGGTAATGAGGGCATGAGTGACTGTGAGCAGTGACTCCCAGTCCAAATAGGGCCGCAACTGGTGCACCAGGAGCAACTGGTGCACCATTTTCTTCTTCTCTAAGCCCCTCGCCATGTGGGGTGAACAGAAAAAAGAGCTTGCAGGCCAGAAAGGACTGTGATGAGGGACCCAAGTATATACCGGTATTTGAGTGGTTTTTTTTTTTTTTAAAGCCATGTATTTAAAACAGAGCCCATGGTGAGATAACTTCAGTTATTTAGCCAAAGGGCAGAGATCTGTTATTAAACTATCCATCAACTATCTATCCTTTTGCAAAGTCTCGGCCAGAGTTGAATAATGATTATAATCTATTTGGTATTTACTATAGTTGCAAATGGACAAATGAAAGGATTAAGTTAAAAAATAGACTGCAAATATTTTCAGAAAATATGAGAGTTCTAGGCAGCAAGGCTGACATTTTTGGCGAACATTTCCTTAAGAGGAGAAAGGCCAACTGTGTTCACATAACACATACAAAACACCAAACTAAAACAGAAGGATGTGGGTTGAGTTTGCATCATACATTAGCCCAGTAATGGGCAGCCAAATTTTTTACTGCCACACTGTGGGTGCTGCTTATTTTGTGGGTGTGGCTTGATGGTCAAGTGACCGGTTAGGAGTGGCATGTGACAGGTGGGAGTGGCTTGAATGATCATAATCGTTCAAGTGAACTGTTAAGTCCTCGACTTACAACCTCACCAGTGTCGCTCACTGGGGTGACAATTTGCTTTGCATTTCCCGTGCTCTACTTCCTGGGTTGCCCGCCACCTCAGGCTGGGTAGCTAGGCGAACAGGTGCCAATCAGCTGTTGAGAAAAGGTGGGGGAGGAAAAGGACCCCCCCTGCAACTCCTGCTGATGCTAGTCTCCCTGCCGCTTCCTGAGGAGGATGACAATAGGAGGGAGGGATTTAAAAATATTGGAAAGCCGAGGGAGAGGCACAAGGTTATTATTGCTGCACAATGCCTTTGCATCTCAGCCGCGGGCAGAGTGAGGGCTTGACAAGGGGGAGACCGCAGCCCAGACTGCTTTGGCGTGGTGTGGCTGGACTCTCATTTTCTTCCCTCCTGCTGCTGCTGTGTGCTCCTCGCTTTTTTCCTCTTTCCTCCTTCCTGCTCTCAAGAGGTGGCCGCGTGATGCTGGAGGGGAGCCAGGGAGGAGAGAGGGAAGCTCGTCTGAGGCCAGGAAGGAGGAAAGAGGAAAAAAGCGAGGTGCGCGCAGCAGCAGCAGGAGGGGAAAAAAGGAGAGCTGAGCCAAGACTGGTAATCCAGGAAGTGACTGCCACCAGTCAGCTGCAGCTGAGCATGCAGCTTCATTTCCACCAGTGGAACTGTGTTCCACCCCACTCTGCCTGCTGCCCACCCCTGCATTAGCCTAAAATATGCATAGCTAGCTTAAAAGCACAGGTAGTCCCCAACTTACAGTCACAGTTGAGTCCATGTTTTTAGTGAATCAGTGCAGTTGTTAAATTAGTAACACATTGACTTTGCTTGTCAGAAGGTTGCAGAACATGATCACATGATCCCAGTATATTGCAGCGGTCATAAATGTGAGTCAGTTGCCAAGCATCTGAATATAAATCTCATGATCATGGGGGTTCTGCGATGGTCATCACTGTCAAATAGGATCATAAATGTATGCCGCCCCGAGTCTTCGGAGAGGGGCGGCATACAAATCTAAGTAATAAATAAATACCGTACTTTTCGCTCTATAAGACGCACCTGCTGATAAGACGCACCTAGATTTTAGAGTAGGAAAATAGGAAAAAAATATTTTGAGCCAAAAAGTGGGCTAAAGAAAAGTTTGGACAAAAAAAATCTCTCTCTTCCTCCCTTTCGCTCTGTTTCTCCCTCCCTCATTCTCTTTCTTCCCTTCTTTCTCCATCCCTCTTTCTTTCTTTCTTCCTCTCTTTTTTGCTCTCTCCCTCCTTCCCTCCCTCTATGTCTTTCTCTCTCCCTTGCTCTCTCTCTCTCTCTGTCTCTCTTGCTATCTCTTTCTTGCTTTTTTCTCTCTCTCTCTCACTCTCTTCCTTCCTCACTCATCTTTCTCTTTCTTTCTCTCTTTCTTTCTTCCTCTCTCACACTCTCTTCCTTCCTCTCTCATCTCTCTTTCTTTCTCTCTCTCTCTTTATCTCTCCCCCTCTTTCTCTATCTTTCCCACTCTTGCTCTTCTCTATTTTTCTCACTTTCCCTCTCTTGTTTTCTTTCTCACTCTCTTGTTTTCTCTCTCACACTTTCTCTCTCTCATTCTCTCTCTCTTGCTATCTCTTTCTCTACCCCCTCTTTGTCTCTCTCTCTCTTTCTCACTTTCTATCTTGCTCTGTCGCTCTCACTCTCTCGTTCTCAGGAGGCTAGCGAAAGTGATTTTTCCCTGCCCCGCGCCCCTGGCCTCTCGCTGCTGCCTTCGCCGAAAGCGCTTTTCTCCCGGGCTCTCAGCGAGGGGGCTGCAGGAGAGGCGGCAAAGGCGATCTCTCTCGTTCTCCGGAGGCTGGCAAAAGTGATTTTCAATGTCGGAGGCGCGGTCCGGCGTGCGCTCTCCCCCTCCCCCTGTCACATTCAAAGTAAGCCGGCAGGGGGATGGGGAGAGAGAGCACGCCGGACCGCGCCTCCGACATTGAAAATCACTTTTGCCAGCCTCCGGAGAACGAGAGAGATCGCCTTCGCCGCCTCTCCTGCAGCCCCCTTGCTGAGAGCCCGGGAGAAAAGCGCTTTCGGCGAAGGCAGCGGGAGTAGCCAGGAGCGCGAGGGTGCGTCCGACCAGCTCCTTTCGGCCCAGCATCCCGGGCCAAGCGGCTGCCTTCCGTCACTGAGCCTGGCTCGCCCGGAAGATCGTAGCTGGCTTCCTTCGCCGGCGCAGGCAACACGCGCTACGATCTTCCGGGCGAGCCAGGCTCAGTGACGGAAGGCAGCCGCTTGGCCCGGGATGCTGGGCCGAAAGGAGCCGGGCTTGAAGATCGCAGCGCGCATTGGCTGCGGTGGCGAGGGCTTGCGATGGAGGGTGGAGGAAGCGGCCATGGGGGGGCGAGCTGCCTCAGGGAGGAGGATCGAGCGGGAACAGGTGGGGGCTGGAATTTCTCCGCTGGGAAGAAGCGGCGATGGAGGGGTTCGTATCTTCGCCGCCCCCCCTCTGCTCCAGCGCCTCCCCCCCCCTCCCTGCCTGCATCTTCACTCCATAAGACGCGATTGATTTTTCATCCTACTTTGGGAGGGGAAAAACTGCGTCTTATGGAGCGAAAAATACGGTAAATAATAAATCATAAATTTTTCAGGGCCTTTGCAATCTCAAACGGTCACTAGGCGAACTGTTGTAAGTTGACAAATACCTGTATTTGTGTGATCCCAGGCAGGATTGAGACAATAATTCCACTGCTATCTAGGTTAGCAATAAATTACAGTTTCAAAAACTCATCAAACTTACACTAAGTACAGCACATTACTCCAACACTCAGTGCGCTGCACTGACTTCCAACTGGTCTCTGGACACAATTCAAGGTGTTGATCATTACCTATACAGCCCTACATGCAGCAACAGGCCACAATTTCCCAGTGTTGCCAGAGGGTTTTTATTATTATGAAATGTTGATTATGATTATGATATTGTTGTTTATTTATTTATTTATTTATTTGATTTTTATGCCGCTCTTCTCCTTAGACTCAGGGCAGCTTACAACATGTTAGCAATAGCACTTTTTTAAAAGAGCTAGGCTATTGCCCCCACAATCCGGGTCTTCCTTTTACCCACCTCGGAAGGATGGGAGGCTGAGTCAACCTTGAGCCGGTGATGAGATTTCAACTGCTGACCTTCAGATCTACAAGTCAGCTTCAGTGGCCTGCAGTACAGCACTCTACCTGCTGCGCCACCCTAGCTCATTGTTGTTGTTTTGTTATTGTTATTATGATGATATCTAAGTATTTATTTTTATGAAATGTTTGTTATTATTATGAAATATTTTAATACGATTATATTGTTTTATAATTATTGTTGTAAGCCGCCCTGAGTCCTCAGGGAATGGGCGGCATATAAATTCAATTAAAGAAAATAAACTTCAAGTCAGGAAAGATAACCTGTGCTTCCTTGGTGATATTTTTAGCTGGCTGATCCCTGTTCAGTCTAGGGTTTCTACATTTCTTTGACCCACTCCTAGGGAGTGACAGAGAGAAAGAGGGATGAAATTATAGAGCTGTGATACCGAACCTATGGCACGCATGCCACAGGTGGCACACGGAGCCATATCTAGCTGATTTTCTGTGTTCCAGAAGGTGGGGGGAGGCCATTTTCACCCTCTCTATGCTTCAGGAAGCTTTCCTGAATCCTGGAGAGGGTGAAAAATGGCTCAATGGCCCAATTGAAAGTTCATTTCCGAACTTCTGGTAAGCCCGTTGGGCCTGTTTTTCTCTATCCACAGCCTCTGGAGGCTTTCCTAAAGCCCAGTGAGGGTGAAAATAGGCTCCCCTGCCCTCCAGAAGTAGGTTGTGTGCACATGTATGTGTGTGTGTGGGGGGGAGGGCATTGCATTATGGATGTGGGTACGCGTGTGTGTGCTCTCTGATCTGTGTGCATTGGCTGCCGATCTGTTTCTGGACATAATAAAGCCCTACATGGCACCGGACCAGATTATCTCAGGGACCGCCTTCTGCTGCACTAATCCCAACGTCTGGTGAGGTCCCACAGAGTTGGTCTCCTTAGGGTCCCATCGACCAAACAATGCCGTCTGGCAGGACCTAGGGGAAGAGCCTTCTCTGTGGGGGGCCCGGCCTTCTGGAATCAGCTCCCCCTGGAGATTCGCACTGCCCCTACCCTCCTTGCCTTCCAAAAGAGCCTAAAAACTCATCTTTGCCACCAGGCCTGGGGTTGCTTGATCTTCCCTCCGACCAATGAATGTTTTTAGTATGATTGGTGAATGAATGGTGACGATAGTTTTTTTTTTAATTAGAATTTTAACAATTGTTTTAATGTATTATTAATTGGATTGTCTTTACTGTTTTCTGTTTTTTTGTACATGCTGTGAGCTGCCCCGAGTCCTCGGAGAGGGCAGCATACAAATCCAATTAAATCTAATCTAAATTTAATTCTGTGTATGCACACCCTTTTGACACCCGAGCCAAAAAAAGGTTCACCATCACTTGTTATAGACCATGTCCTTCTCACTCCCATGTCTGTGGAAGTGTCTTACTTGCCCATCCGATCTGGTCCCAATATTCTAAGTTTCCAATATTATTATTATTATTATTATTATTATTATTATTATTATTATTATCATCATTATTATTATCATCATCATCATCATCATTAATTAGATTTGTTTGCCGCCCCTCTCTGAAGACTCGGAGCGGTTCACAACAGGAATACAGACTACAAATCCAATGATTAAAAAAGCAAAAAGAGTTTAAAACCCTTGATTAAGAAACACTCATACAACCCAAACAAACCATACATAAAACGGAATGGCCGAGGGGAATCAATTTTCCCATGCCTGGCGGCAAAGGTGGGTTTTTAGGAGTTTGCGAAAGGCAAGGAGGGTGGGGGCAGTCCTAATCTCTGTGGGGAGTTGATTCCAGAGGGTCGGGACCGCCACAGAGAAGGCTCTTCCCCTGGGTCCCGCCAGACGACAGTGTTTTGTCAATGGGATCCGGAGAAGGCCAATCGGTCGCTGGGATTCATGCGGCAGAAGGCGGTCCCGAAGGTATTCTGGTCCGATGCCATTAAGGGCTTTATAGGTCATAACCAACACTTTGAATTGTGACTGGAAACTGATCAGCAACCAATGCAGACTGCGGAGTGTTGATGTGACATGGGGATACCTGGGGAAGCCCATGATTGCCCATGAATATTCTCTTATATCACCTCCATCTGCTTTTCCTTCTTTGGGGGGAGGGGAGGGGGAGGGGAGGGTGCCTAAAAAAGAAAAAAGGAAAGCCACAGGCTCTAATTAGTGTACACAGCGTGTAGGATTGGTTTCATTGCAATAACCTTTCCAGATTGATTTTGGGTTGGTTTTTAAAACAGCTGCCACACTGCAGCTTTGATCACAATCCTTTGCAATTTGGGACAGCCCTGTGTTCAAAGGATGCTTCTTTCTTCCCTCAACTCCTTCATCTCCTCAGCCCACTTGTCCCTCCTCCCTCGGGAAGACACTTTCCCCAGCATTGCATAGGCAACTATATACACTCCGCAGTCTGCATTGGTTGCCGATCAGTTTCTGGTCACAATTCAAAGTGTTGGTTATGACCTATAAAGCCCTTCATGGCACCGGACCAGATTATCTCAGGGACCGCCTTCTGCCGCATGAATCCCAGTGACCAGTTAGGTCCCACAGAGTGGGCCTTCTCCGGGTCTCGTCAACTAAACAATGTTGTTTGGCGGGACCCAGGGGGAGAGCCTTCTCTGTGGTGGCCCCGGCCCTCTGGAACCAACTCCCCCCAGAGATTAGAATAGCCCCCGCCCTCCTTGCCTTTCGTAAGCTCCTTAAAACCCACTTCTGCCGTCAGGCATGGGGGAACTGAGATATTCTTTCCCCCTAGGCTCTACAATTTATCATGGTATGTTTGTATGTATGATTGGTTTTATAACAAGGGTTTTTAGCTGTTTTGGTATTGGATTGTCACATGCTGTTTTTACCACTGTTGTTAGCCGAGGAGAATTTGCGCATGCGTCACTCTAGATAGACACACCGAGAGAAAGCTCCCTCATGTGAAGAAGGAAAAGTAAAAGTTAACCCTCGACAACCCTCTCTAGCTTGGTGAAAGTGCATTGAGAGGAAGCGAATTGAACAAAGCTGTTGAAAACTTTATGAGAAGGAGTTAAAAGTTGAAGCAAGTAATAGTTTTTAACGTGTGTAAGTGGAGAAGTGAGAACAAAGGAAAGATGGCGTCTACTTCGGAGTTGGAAGGAAAGATGGATTCGTTGCTTAAAGCATTTGCTGACATGGGACAGCTGCTCCAAGATATGAAAAAGGAATTATCGGTCGTTGGTGCTGGAATGGCAGACTTGAAAGAACAATCCAAAACACAAGATCAAAGAATTGGGAAACTGGAGGTGGGGAAGTCTCGCCAGGAACTCTGCATCATTAACTTGGCGGACAGACAGCGGAGGGCTAATCTTCGTCTGAGGGGTTTTCCTAAAGATTTTGCGGAGAGTAAACATCTTATTCAAGCAATTCTCCAGTGGTTCAATGAAAACAAGGTTAAATGTGACCTGCAAGAATTTGAAAGAGCGCACTGGGCTTTTGGATCTCGGAACCGAGGGGATTCAAAAGACATTATTGTAAGGTTTGCCTCAGAAAGGAGAGCGGCAGAAATATTCAAAGAGTTGAAGCAGATTCTAAACTTACGCTACAAAGCTATTCCAATATGCGTTTTAAAAGATTTGTCTGCTGAGACCCTCAAGATGAGAAATCAGATGAGAGAAGTGACCTCCCAACTTTATGAAAATGGAATCAGATTTTCATGGCATTATCCAGCTACAATATTTGTTTTTAAAGATTCCAAGGCTTTCCAGGCGAGATCGTTGGAGGAGGGAAGAAATTTGCTTCACCAGTTGGGGTTAAATCCGGATGGAGCGTCCCAGGCACAGACATCGAAAAACCGGCCAGAAGCAGGAGGGGATGAGTTGTTTATGCTCCAACCGATCCATGTAGCAGAACAAAGCAAGGTGGAGAAAATCGCAGCACTCCAGAAGGAACTGGATTCTCTCCAGGAGAAAGAGAAGAGGGATGAGCCAAGGGTTACCCGCCAGAAGAAAAAAGTAAAAAACTGAACTGAGCTAACTTGCTAATATGGTACTATGAGTTTCAACTAACTAATCTCTTTCTTGTGTACTTTTTTTTGGTTTTTTTCGCTAACTAATAAGGGGAGAGGAGGGAAGGAGGGGGGAATCTTTTGATATGCTGTAAAATGGGGAGGAAGGGGGGAGCTTTCTGGTGGAACGCAAATCCAGGGGTGCCTCTCGATAATGAAAGTTTTTTTCATTGCCTCCCCCTGGGGGGGGGGTCAGGGAAGAGGCATTAGGGTGGGCATTCATGGTAACTAAAAAACATTTTTCCGGTAGGCTCTAATTTGCAGGAGGGGGAAATGTATTTAAAATTATGTAAATGGGTGATATAGGGTTATTATCATTGAATGTAAATGGTCTTTCATCACAGAAAAAACGTTTTAGAATCATGAAGCTGGCTAGGGACAGTAAAGTTGATGTTTTACTTTTATCAGAAACTCATAAAGGAAGGGAAAAACAGATAGATTAGTTACAAATAGTGAGTGGCAACAAGTTTATGAGTCGAGAGGGACAACCAAATCAAGAGGAGTAGCCATCTTGTTTAACCAAAGAGTGTACTTTAAATTAATTAATATTAAAAGGGACAAAGATGGCCGAATGTTATTTATTAAGGGGAAAATAAAAAATAAGTTAGTAACCTTAGTGGTAATTTATGCTCCTAATGTAAATGCAAAACAATTTATAATAAATGTAAAACGGAAACTAGATAATTTTGCGGAAGGTATAGTGATTTTAGCAGGCGATTTCAACTTGGAATTAACAGCAGGGAGGGGGGAAAAGAAAAAGTTACACTTAAATAAAACCAATATGACGGATTTACATGAAAACATAGTAAACAGAGACACCTTCTACTCTGCAAGACATAATAAATTTAGTTGTATTGATTATATGTTAATTAATAAGACAGATGAGGCAAAGCTTAAGAAAGTGGAAGTGAAAAGTATCTGGTTATCAGACCATGCCCCTCTCTTAGCAGTGATTGAGATAGAGGTCGGAAGGAAACAAAGAATTTGGAGATATAACCCTCTGGTTTCAGCTAATGAGGAGAATAGAATTAAATTACAAAGGGAACTGAATGGATTCTTTTGTATTAATGCAATAGGTGAGATTAAACAAACAATAGTCTGGGATACACATAAGGCTGTTATGAGGGGTAATTGTATTAGTACTGAAGCTTTTATTAGGAAATCCTGGGAAGCTAAAAGGAACAACTTATTAAGAGAAATAGATTTAATCCAAGAAACCTTAAAAATTACAAGAAATAGAGAATGGAATTCACTATTATTACTTAAGAAAAAGAAATTACAATTACTTGATGAAGAAAGATCGAATAAAATGAAGATGATTATAAAACATAGAATTAGGGGATGGGGTAATAAATCAATGAAGCAAATGGTACATTATCTGAAAAAAAGAAAAGAGAAATCCCACATCTCTGCTTTAAAAGATAAGGATGGTGTAATTAAACGTAGTAATGTAGAAATGGAAAAAATAATGAGAGATTTTTATGGGAACTTATACAAAAAAGAGTATGTTATTTCGCAAACCACAGAGGTTAAAAAGAAATTAAAGGAAGAGGATAGACAAATGCTAAATGCAAAAATTACAAATGATGAGATATCTAGAGTTATTAAAGGGTTGAAACCTGCTAAAGCCCCAGGTCCAGATGGTTTTACTGCTGAATATTATAAAATGTATATGAATGAATTACTACCGCATATGGAAAAATTGTTTAACAATGTAATGGAGACTTTTGAAACTCCACAGACGTGGAAAATGTCAGAAATTATAACTGTCCCAAAACCAGATCGTGATTTAACTGACCCAAGTTCTTATCGCCCTATCAGCTTATTAAATCAGGATTATAAAATATTTATGAAAATATTGGCAAACAGGGTGGAGAATATTTACCAAAAGTAATTGGAGAAGATCAATATGGATTTGTTAAAGGAAGGAAGATTTATGAACCAATAAGGAATGTGGTCAATGTTTTACACCATGCTACCAATACCAAAAGAAAACTAAGTATTCTAAAATTAGATGTCTACAAAGCTTTTTGATAAAGTTAACCATGATTACCTATTTCAACTATGTAAACATTTAAATATGGGAGATTCATTTTGCAGAATTATAGAAACAATATATAAGGATAATATAGCTCAAATCAGAGTAAATGGTAACAGAACAGAAACGATTAAAATTCAGAATGGAACTAAGCAGGGTTGCCCACTATCCCCAATGTTATTTGCATTAGCAATTGAGACCTTAGCAAACAAAATTAGAAACGATAAGGAATGGAGAGGTTATCAAATAGGGAAATTTGAATTGAAATTAAATTTGTTTGCAGATGACGCTATAGTGATGTCTGAAACCCCAATTGAAATGATGAAAAGAATAATGATATTGCTCCAGGAATTTAAAGATCAATCTGGACTTAAGGTTAATATAGAGAAATCAGAGATAATATGTTTAAATACTGGCCCTAAAGAGCAAATCGAGATTCAAAAAATATCAGGATTGAAATTAGGTTGTAAAAAAATGAAATATTTGGGAATTTGGTTGTTCAAGAATCCAATAAAAATAGTGACGGCCAATTATAACCTAATATGGAAAAAAATCCAGAAGCAGATAAAAAATTGGAAGGGTAAAAAGTTAGGAAGAATTGCCAAGATCAGGGCCCTTAAGATGATGATAATACCAAAAATGATGTATTTGTTTCAGGTTCTACCGGGTAGTTTTCCTGAGGCAAAACTAAGAGAATGGGACAACAGATTAAATTTTTGGATTGAAGGAGACAAAAAACCTAGAATAAGGAAGCATTGGCAGTTTGCACAAGAGAAAGAGGGGGGTTGGGGCAGCCCGTGCCTAGTATTATATAGAAATGCATTTCAAATGGAAAGGTTAATGGAGCTACAGTTATGGGGGGGAAAGAAATGGGTAGAGTTAGAAAAGGAAATCAATAACATAAATAATAAAGAATTATTATTTAAAAATTGGAGTAGAACAGAAATTAGTAACTTAAGTGATCCTCTTAAAGCATGTTTAGAAATATGGTTTAAATGGCAGAGGAAAAGTGGAATAAGGATATCCAGGCTATCAACGCTATATGTATTGAATATAGGGGATGATGTTAACTTAAGTAGAATTATCAAAGTATTAAATAGTAAAGGGATAACGAGAATTGAACAATTATATGAGAAAGATGGAAGAGTCAGTAGAACTCGATTGGAATGGTGGATTGGTAAACAGAAATGGTTGCAGATTAATGCAATAAGCACATATTTCAATAAAAGTGAGAATAAAGAAGCTTTCTTACGAGAAGAAAATTGCTTAGAAAAAATAATAAGAGAAAAGATAAATGAGAGTAAAGCACAAGCCGGTAATATATACAGAATGCTATTGCAGATGGAAGAGGAAGTAACAAAAAGTTTGACAAGATGCTGGCAAGATGATTTACAAATAGATGAAAGAAATAATAGAAAATATATATAAGATTAAAAATACAAGAGTTAGAGAGATGAGAAGGAAAATTTTACATAAATGGTACTATACACCAGTACAAATTGCACACTTCCAGGGGAAAGAGAAGGGTAAATGTTGGCATGGGTGCCAGGAAAAGGGAATTTTTATGCATATGCTCTGGGAGTATGCAGAAATTCAGAAATTCTGGAATGTAGTGCAGAACGAAATTAATAAAATGTTAAACATTAACTGGATAATTACAAAAGAAATAGCAATTTTAATTAAATACAGGGAACTAGGAGAATTCAAGGAAATTAAAGCCGCAGCATTGGAAAGTGCCCAAGCGGTGATGGTATTAGGTTGGAAAGACTCTACAAAATGGACATTACAAAATTGGTACTGGTACATGGTGGACCACATACATTTTGAAATCATGGAAATAAGATTAAACAATTTCGATGAGAACAAATTGGAGAAGTTGATGGTGCGATGGAATAAGGTAAAAGATTATATGTTAAGTAGAATCTGTGATGTAAATATGAAAAATAAATTGCAATCACTCTTTTAGTAATACTTGATGCAAGATAGAGCCAAGGAATAATAGATAAACAATTAAATTTTATTTGAATCCTCTTGTATGGGTGGTGGGGGTGATGGGGTGTGTGTTGTTGTTAGGTGATGGGCACATGCACTATGCACTGTTATATGTTTGTTTTATGTTAACTTTTAAAAATCAATAAAAACTTTATTTTTTTAAAAAAACCACTGTTGTTAGCCGCCCCGAGTCCACGGAGAGGGGCGGCATACAAATCCAATAAATAAGTAAGTAAGTAAGTAAGTGAATGAATGAATGAATGAATGAATGAATGAATGAATGAATGAATAAATAAATAAATAAACTGGGTATAAAAATGGGACAAGAGTGTGGAGTCCCAGAGTCGCAAACTTTACTGAACGAGGCCACTGGCATCCCTCAGCCTCGTTTCAAGGGATACGGTGAATGAGAGCATAGGTTCCGATTACTGTATACAGTTCTGCGTTCAGATACACTGTAACAAATTATCTAATCTTGAAGACAAACTGCATTTTGCAACTGGTATACAGTATTTGATTAAAATTAGGATATACCGCATTTCTTTTGTCCCTTCTTTCTCTCTCTCCCTCCCTCCTTCTTTCCTTTTCTTTTTAACTGCCTCCTCCCTCCCTCTTCCCCTTCCTCCCTCCCATTTCTTTCCTTTTAAAAAATTGTTATTAAATATAAACGTTAAAAAGTATATTTAAACATTAAAGCACAAACTTCAAACAAACCTGTGCAGACATATGTAACATACAAACAAACAAAAAAGGACAAAAACCTTCTAACCCTTTCTCTTACAGTAAACTGCGTTGATGTTATAGTTCCATACCAATTCTAGTAAGTTAAACTGTATTTCTTTTACAGTTTTCAATCTAGTCCACCATTAATATCACATTTCATTATATACAATAATCTGATTTTATTATATCTTCCCTTATTCCCTTTCCTTTCCTGCTTTCTCCTTCCCTCTTTCCCTGCCTTCTCTTCCTCCCTCTTCCTTCATCCTTCCCTCCCTTCTCTCCTCCCTCCCTTCTTTCCTGCCTTTTCATTCCCTCCTTTCCTCCCTCCCTCTTCCTTTCTCCCTCTCTCTTTTCCCTGCCTTCTCCTTCCTCCTCACCTGCCTCCCTTCCTCATAAATGCATTATGTATACGTGCTTGTCTTCTGCGACATTAATGCTATTTCAATCTAATGACTCTAAGCAGAGCAAGCATTTGGTGGCGACATTCCCTGTTTGGAAGTGCTTTGTCTGACATTGATTTTAATGTCCTTTTTGTCAGCAAGTTCATTCAATTCCCAGAACCATACAATTCCCCCAAATTTTACATACATTTTATGTCACAGCTAATTGGTCTTATTTATCTGCTCTTCAGTTTAATTCAATCTTTATTGCGGTCATGGACCAGCATATTTATTTGCTCTTTAAAGGGTATTTTATTGGTTTACTGTTGTTGTTATATTTTAATCATCATACTGCATTTTGTTATTTCCTATGTTTACATATTTGCTTGGAAAAATGCAGCCCTGGGATCATAGATCACTTTATTATAAACATATCATAAAAGGAAGTTCCACTGTTCACTGGCGAGAATGAACAAGCTACATATTACTTAGTAGGTGACATGTAATTGTAGCCATAATTCTGTTTCATATAAATGTATGCATGTGGGTGGCCATATAAAAATGACAGATAAAGAAATGAAAATCACATCGGATTCATGACAATGAAATGGGAGCTTCTGATGAGGACGGGGGAGTTATGAATTCCAGTTGTTACGGAATACCATCTTACTAATAAGGGAGAACAGCAAAGTAACAATAAGGGGAAATCTATTTGAACCATTCTTGTGAGATTCCATAAAACATGTGCTTCTTGCATTGTGGAAGACAAAAAACTGGATTAGGGGCATACACTCTGAGAGTTGGAAAGAGACATTAGGTTATAGACCATTAATCCCCATCTTTGTTTAACAGTGAAATCCAAATTAAAACATCTCTGAGACCGCCTTCTGCCGCACGAATCCCAGCGACCGGTGAGGTCCCACAGAGTTGATCTCCTTAGGGTCCCATCGACCAAACAATGTCGGTTGGCGGGACCTAGGGGAAGAGCCTTCTCTGTAGGGGCCCCGGTCCTCTGGAATCAGCTCCCCCCAGAGATTCGTACTGCCCCCACCCTCCTCGTCTTCTGAAAGAGTTTAAAAACTCATCTTTGCCGCCAGGCCTGGGGTTCATTAGATCTTCCCTCCTGACCAATGAACGCTTTAGTTTGACTGTTCAATGAATGATATTGATAGTTTTTTAATTAGAATTTTAAGATTGTTTTTTTAATGTATTAATTTGATCTTTATTATTGTTTCCTGTTTTTCTGTACATGCTGTGAGCCACCCCGATTCCTCAGAGAGGGGCGGCATACAAATCCAATTAAATCTAAAATCTAAATCTAAAATCTTGAAAGATGGCTATTTAACCTCAACGTGAACTCCATGCTATCAATGAAGGAGACTAGCCACTTTCTGAATGCTTGGGTCTCCTGTCAAAGTCTTCCGTAGTAAAAGCAACAACAAAAAAATCAGGTTGTCAGCCCTTGTGACTTTGATGGACAGAGACATGCAGTTAAGGAAATGGTCTGTCATCGCCGTCTCCTCTTCCCCCTCCTGGCTGGTCTCCCACCCCAATACTAAGTCTAGTTGACCTTGTTTAGATTTCTACCGCTTACTAATAGTTCAAAAGCTGCTACTTCCTTCTGTTCCATTTGTGGCTCCCAGTCTGCTCCCTATCAAATGACCAACAGATATTAGATGCTTGGACTGCCATAAAATCAGAGATGCTAAAGACTCTTGACAAAGTTTCCTTCTCTACTGACCTTCTATTTTTTTTCCTTATCAGATAAGAGGGGAGTGTTTGCTATTGTGTTGAACATGGTGGCATTGATCTGAATTAATCATCACACTCCTCAACTGCATAATGGCATATAAAATCCAGCAGTCAATTTTAAAAAACACACCTAAAAAGTATAAAAGGATATTTTAGAAGTCCCTTGAGTGAGTGAGTGAGTGAGTGAGTGAAGAATAAAAAGAAATATAGATAGAAGGCATTCAGAGTAAATAAGGCAATGCATGTGGGGAGAATGCATAAAGATGAATTAAATGCAGAAAGGCTAAAAAGCAGAAAGATAGAAGGAAGGAAGGAGGAAAGGAAGGAAAGAAGGAAAGAAAAAGAAAGATGGAAAGAAGGAAAGAAAGAAAGAAAGAAAGAAAGAAAGAGAAAGATGGAAAGAGAGAAGGAAGGAAGAAAAAAGAGAGAAAGAGGAAAAGAAAGAAAGAAGGAAAGAGAGAGAGAAGAAAGGAAAGAAAGAGAGAGACATAGAGAAGGAAGGTAGGAGAGAAAGAAAGAAAGAAGCAATGAAAGAAAGAGAGAAATTGAGAAATAGAGAAGGAAGGAAGGAAAGAGAGAAAGAAGGAAAGCGAGAGAAAGAAGGAAAGAGAGAGAGAAGGAAGGAAAGAAGGAAAGAGAGAGAGAGACATAGAGAAGGAAGGAAGGAAGGAAGGAAAGAGAGAAAAAACAAAGGGGAGAGAAAAAGAAAGGAAGGAAAGAGAGAGAGAGAGAAAGAAAAAAGAAAGAAAGAAATATTGTTTTCATACAGAAACACATAAAACTAGGAACTGGGATTATCATCAACTCTTCTCTGAGAAGCGACGAATTTGTGTCTAAAACCTCTGAGGTAAAATCCCCCCCTGTAAAGAGCAAAAATCCAATCAAGGACACAAACGCGGGGTGGCCAAACGCCTCCTTTGAAGCGGGCCAACAGATGCGCGCGATCCTAACGCGAGCTCCGCGGGCCGCCTCCGGGCCGGCTGGTCTGAGAGGCGGAGAAGACGGAGTGGGAGGGTAGGTGGGAGGCGAGGAAATGCAGAACAGCCAAAAGCGAGCGAGGGAGGGAGAGAGAAAGAGAGCGAGAAAGAGAGAAGAGGGGAGGAGCCGGGGAGGGAGGGGAGATTGGAAGAAGGGACGCCGAGGGATAGAGAGCCGGGCGGCGGTGGCGGAGGGGGGAAGCGGGAGCGGCAGGGACGAAGAGACGGTAGCGGGCGGGGCAGCGGGGATGCTGCTGCCAGCAGGCTGTAGGCGCCGCACGGTTCCTCAGCGGCTGGGCTCGGCGGCGGCGAGCGGCTGAGGCGTGGAGCCCCGGTGTCCCTGCAGTGCCCTCCGTTGCGCTGAGCAGGGCTCGGGCATGAAGGCGAGTCCGGAGCCAGGGAAGCAGCAGCAGCAGGGCCAGGGGGGTGCTGCTGCTGCTGCGGTGGCGGCGCCTAAAGAGCCCGATCCGCGCTGGCTGAGGGACGGCGCCCGGAGCGAGGCGACGGAGGCGGAGCGGCTGCGCACCCGGGAGCGGCTGGAGGCCACGCTCGCCGGGCTGGCCGAATTGGGATTCCTGCGCCAACGCCAGGAGCTGCGCGTCAAGCAGTTGCTGGCCGCCGCACCCTCGCCGCCTTCCCAGTCCGGGGAACCGAGCGGAGCCGCTGCAGGAGCCGTTATCCCGCCGCGCAGCTTGGAAGAGAAGTTCCTGGAGGAGAACATCCTGCTTCTGCGCAGGCAGCTGGTGAGCCGGGACAACCAACCACCCAGTCAAGGCGGTGGGCGCGCGAGGCAGGGGCGCAGCCAGACCAAAAGGGGGGGGGGAGGCCGTGGAGGTTCCTTGAATCTCCTCAGCTACGGAAGGACGGTTGAGGGCGGGAACCCGGCTCTGGGTTTTATTTTATACCCAATTTCCCTACCGCTCGGAACACGCGGGAAGCGCGCCTCTGAGCATGTACAAAGTGCCTGTGAAGAGGATGCATACGGGAGGGAATTTAGTCACGCCGTCTGCGTGAACGCTTCTTCTTCAGGGAATTTCACATTTCTCTGAGGGGATGTTTTCTCTGAAGGGACATTTCTCTGAGGGGAAAAATGATTTCTGTTTTAAGCATTACTTTGCGCCAGGTCGTTTTAACCGTGAAGGTGAGGAAACACGGCATGTTTCCTCATCTGAAAAATGAAGAGTCCCTCACATGGGTGGGTGCAGTTTTAAGATCTGCCAGGACAACCCCCCTCCTCCCAAGATAACGATTCTTCTCTGAGCTGCTGTCAGAGAACCTTCCTCCCCGTCCTTCATACCGAGCAGTTTTGACTTTTGGGGTTTGGCAAGACAAGAGGGCTCTGCAGCCTTTTCAGTTGTTATCCTCCTGTTGGGAACATCCGTAGAAAGCACTGGTTTTCCTCATTCCTCAGTAGGAAGAAACTCAGCAGAAATGTGTGTGTGTGAGAGAGAGAGAGAGAGAGAGAGGGAGTGAGGGATAGAGATGGGAAGAAATGGCAGGCGAGGCAGATGCCAACTAACTCATTTGTGAAATGGATGGGTTTGCTTCTGCATGAGGTGCTGAAGGTACCTCCGGGGTCTCCTTCCACTCAAAAGCGGACAGGCTGTGTGGCTAGAGGGAGGGTCTCCAATGGAGCATGAAAAAGAGGTCAAAGAGGAACCCCTGAAGCCCCCCGTCCTTTGGAAATATGGAAGCCGCACCTCCTGTATATTTTGGTGGCAGCCCAGAAGGGAAAAGGCAGGAACTTTTAAGCAGTAATATTGAAGGGTTGTTTCTCGGTGTTCCTAAAACATCACAATTCCAGGGTGTACACAGTGTTAAGAAGAACCAAATTCTGTGTGGCCACCTTCCATTATTCTTGATGTTAATTTAATTTATTTCTATGCCGCTCAATCCGATTGGGACTCAGGGCGGCTTGCAACAATATGAAATACAGATTTTTAAAAAAGCCAAATATTAACTACTCAAAAACAATAAAACCTCATTAAAATAAATAAAACCCAATAAAAACTGTCCAATCAGAACAAACATACATATCACGGTCCCTTCGGAGCAGGACAGCTGGCCTCCCCAGCCTTCTGCATAAGTGCCTGCCCTTGGCTCACCCTTCTTTTGGCTAACAATAGCTGCCATACCTGTAGTATGTGGTGATTAATTACTGCAGCTCCAAATGAGGGGCTTTTTGTCATCCCACTGCACGGAATGGGACCGGTGGGAATAACCTCCTTGCCCTTCCCCTAAATCCAGCACACTTAGGTTTTGGTGCCGCAGCTAGCTCAGTTTTTCCATTCGCTTACAGATATGGGTGTGTGCAAAGGCTTAGGAGGAGCCTGGCAGGAGCCTGGCTGGGCATCAAGTTGCATATTAGATTGGCTGCTTGAAGGGAATCAATTCACCTCCTGCAGATGCTGTTAATGTTGTTGATGTTGGCAGTCGACAAAAGCTGGGGCTGGACTGGGAAGAAAGCATTTATCTTATTGAGTTCCTGTCAGTGCTGCGGGAGCATATCTGAGATGCTTGCATTAATGCTGTAGTGCAACGGGAGAAAAGGACTTAAATGAATCCAGCCATCGGCTGAGTTCCATTGTTACTCTGCGGAAAGGGGTGCAAAACTGCTTGAATTTAGTCACTGGGGGTAATGGATGCTGCCCCCTCCCCCAGGAAACACCACTGCTGCAAAAATCCTATAGAAATGAATAGGCGAGGTGGCGAAAGTCAATAAAAAGACTGTCCTCTTAACACAGAGGCTGCAAAGAGCTTGAAGGGAGGGGGGGAAAAAATCAAAATTAAAAATGAGCCGGGGTGGCGCAGCAGGTAGAGTGCTGTACTGCAGGCCACTGAAGCTGACTTGTAGATCTGAAGGTCAGCGGTTCAAATCTCATCACCGGCTCAAGGTTGACTCAGCCTTCCATCCTTCCGAGGTGGGTAAAATGAGGACCCAGATTGTGGGGGCAATATGCTGGCTCTGTTAAAAAGTGCTATTGCTAACATGTTGTAAGCCGCCCTGAGTCTAAGGAGAAGGGCGGCATAAAAATCGAATGAATAAAATAAATAAAATAAATAAAACTGCTGCTTTGCTAAACTGGAATTTCATCCCGTTTCCCAGTTCTTAGAAGGGAACTTAGAGCCGAGGTGGCGCAGTGGGTAGAGTGCAGTACTGCAGGCCACTAAAGCTGACTGCTAGATCTGTAGGTCAGCGGTTCAAATCTCATCACCGGCTCAAGGTTGACTCAGCCTTCCATCCTTCTGAGGTGGGTAAAATGAGGAGCCGGATTGTGGGTGCAATATGCTGGCTCTGTTAAAAAGTGCTATTGCTAACATGTTGTAAGCCACCCTGAGTCTAAAGAGAAGGGCGGTATTAAAAAATAAGTAAGTAAGTAAGTAAGTAAGTAAGTAAGTAAGTAAGTAAGTAAGTAAGTAAGTAAGTAAGTAAGTAAGTAAACAAACAAACTCAAACAAACAAACAAACAAACAAACAAACTAGAAAAGAGCAGGCTGGGCTGGAAGGTGGGGTTAGGTGTGTCATCTGGAGTCATTGCGATGCCATATGAGATCCAAGTCCAGCTCCCTATGAATTCCATTGATCCTTATCTTGCGACAATTTAGCTTTTGACTGTTAGTGGATTAGATTTTTGTATAGAACTAGCAGTAATAAACTCTTGCGCGCTTTGACCTTCACGAATGTGTCTGGTTATTTGTGCCTGACAGGAAGATATGAATGTACTTTTCTAGAGAGGAAGTTAACCTTTTGGAGCATGAAGATCTCTGCTGAATGACTACCAGCAGTGAATCTGGAGATCTTGCTGTCTATCCTTTTATTAGCGTTTGGACTTCTGCACTTTTCCAGAAGGCTTTTAATTTAATCAAAGTCAAAAGGAAAGATTGTTAGAACTTCAGTCATGGGGCTGCTGCTTAAGCAGCCAATAGAGAGTGCTTGTGCTTGTGGTTTCTGTGCCAGAAAAACTCTTGTCTGCAGAGTCAGTGAGGCGAAAGCCAGAAATGTTGCAATTGATACAAAGCTGACTTTGAATCTGATATTAAAGGTTGAGAGAATATGCAAAATTTAACACTTCCAAGAAACTTCAAGGAAATGGAAGAAAGACAGAATGTGGCAGGAAGCTTGAGACAAGGCCCAAAGTGTGTGATTTGTGAAAGTCAGCCTTTACTATTCACTCTGGTGTTTTTTGGTCCTCATTTCTCGCCCTGGAAGAAGCCAGTGACAATTCTCTTGAGTCTTCTTATCAAGGAGACGCTGGTTGTGTCCTTGATGTCACCACTGGACTCAAGCTCAATGTGAAGGAAATTTTATCCCCCTCCAGCACAATTGCCAATTGGCAATCCTGCAGACATCATCATTTGCATATCAATCCTTTTAGAGATAAGAAGAGCCTCATTTTACGCTTTAGGATTTTGGTGGATTTGGTGCCAGTCATCTCCATAGCTTTCCCTTCCCCACGCAAAAGTTGAATTTGAAATATCCCAACAGACCTGTTCTTGGGGGCATTGGGGACTTTGGAAACATTCCATCTTTTCTTACAACCTTTACCAGTTGGCATCCAAGGAATGGAATTAGAATTCAGAAACCAGATGAGGCTGGGACAAAAATGATGGTTGATTTGTGTGTCAAAGAGAGCAGGCAAGAATGTGATTCAACTTATGTTTTACTGTCTGAGCCAGGAGCAGGAATACAAAAAGGTCATTTGCATGGTAATCGTTCCAGCCATTCTCACCTATTAATATCCTCAGGAAAGAGATCAAAACAGAAGTAATTTGTTATAGTAAGAGGGTATTGGCTTAGAAATAGGAAGATAATTCTCCCCCCCTTTCTTCCCTTTGAGACCAGTAGCTGTGGGATTTGCATATAAAGCTGGACCGTAGTTGATTCAATATTGCAAGTCATAGACTATGATTTGTAAATGACAGTATCAGTGGCAAACATGTTGCTTAATTAAAAATTGAAGTGAATCCGGCTATAATACAAGTTGTTTCTTTGTTTTAAGGAATGCAAAAGCTTTTTTCATTCTATGGTCCATGTTTAGTCCCTAGATAGCATGTTGAAGACCTACTCCAGGAACTGAATGTGAGATTTGATTTAATAGCAATGTAATTAATATTAAATAATGAAAAAATGATTACAGATAATTAATGCACATGGTTACTATCAATTCTCATTTACAATAAACTCTTATGGAGTCTCTGTTTAAAGGTCAATGCAGGGAACTTGAAAATGTCCAGAGGAAATAACCAAAGAAGGTGAGGAGGACTAGCCACCAAGTAGCAGAAGGACTTTTTTCAGGAGCTGAGTATATTAAGCCAGGAAATCTGATTATTTGGACATCTGTTAATGTTACTTACTGCTAACTATTGCACAGGTCTCATTGAAGGCTAGGACTGTGAAAAAACAGCACAATGGGCAAACCGGAAGTCCCGAACTTCCAGTATGCCTGCTATGTTGTTTTTTGCCCTCTGGGGCTTCAGGAAGCTTTCCTGAAGCCTTCGGGAGGTGAAACCATTCTCTAAGGCCGAAAATCAGCTGGCTAGTGCGTGCATGCACACTGGAGCTGACATATGACAACCCCTCGCGTGCCCTCCAATATGGCTCCACATGCCATCTGTGGCACATCTGCCATAGGTTCAACATTACGGCCCTATACCATTCCAAACAAATGGTTGTCCAGTCTCTTCTTGAAAACATTTGTTTGTTTGTTTGTTTGTTTGTTAGTTAGTTAGTTAGTTAGTTAGTTTGTTACTTCCTTCCTTCCTTCCTTCCTTCCTTCCTTCCTTCCTTCCTTCCTTCCTTCCTTCCTTCCTTCCTTCATTCATTCATTCATTCATTGGATTTATATGCCACCCCTCTCTGAGGACTCAGGGTGGCTTACAACATATAAGAAACAGTGTATATCCAAATCTAATTAATTTAAGTTAATAATCTAAAAAACCTGAAAAACCAGTTAAAATGCTCTCACACCCATTCAATCAGCAAGCTCTCATATACATTCATCGGCCAGGGGGCAGTGTCTAATGACCTCAGACCTGGCGGCACAAATGAGTCTTCAGACTCTTGCTAAGGGCAAGGAGGGTGGGGGCAGTACGAATCTCCAGTGGGAGCTGATTCCAGAGGGCTGTCCCCCCCCCCCCACAGAGAAGGCTCTTCCCCTAGGCCCTGCCAAGTGACATTGTCTAGTTGACGGAACCTGGAGAAGGCCGACTCTGTGGGACCTAACCAGTCACTGGGATTCATCCGGCAGGAGGTGGTCCCTCAAGTAATCTAGTCCATGTCTAATTAAACTAGGTGTACACCAATTCTTGAAACTATTCTTCATATGTTTTAGTCTGCAATTCATAATCCTCTTTGTGGCCCTTCTCTGCACTCTTTCTAAAGTTTCAATCTATTTAAGATCAGTCATTATCATCAGGGCAGCTTTGATCAGTCCTGGGACTGGAAATAATCTAGAAACACCATATATTATGGTATGTATGTATGTATGTATGTATGTATGTATGTATGTATGTATGTATGATATTTATTTATTTATTTATTTATTTGTTTGTTTGTTTATTCATTCATTCATTCATTCATTGATTTGATTTGATTTGATTTGATTTGATTTCTATGCCGCCCTTCTCGAGGCAACTCAGGGCGGCGTACAACATCAAATATAACAATATATGAGAAATCTGAATAACTATAAAAATTATGAAAAAATACTAAAAAACATTTTAAAAGACCCTATGTACACTCACACACATTCATCCGGTCCAATATTATCTAGTATCGGCCGGAGACAGTCTCATCACTCACGGCCCCCATGCCTGCCCACAGAGGTGGGTTTTTAAGGATTTATGAAAGACCAGGAGGAGACCATTTCCCTAATGGAAGAAAATCATAATACATATATGATAATTAAACTAAATTAATTATCTGCTTCAAAGTAAGTCAATTCTTCCTAAACAAGTTTACAGACCAGTTCTTGAGACAAATCGTGAATATTAAGGGGCGTACATAAGTGCACTGGTGTGCCTTTCGTCCCCTGTCCAATTGTCTTTCCTTTCGTTCACCTATCTTATATATTCTCTTCCTGTCATATTTCCTCTCCTCTAAGCCCACTTTCACCCTTTTTATATTATCACATGTCTATTTTCTTCCTATGTACTTGTGTATTGGACAAATGAATAAATAAATAAATAAATACAGTGTTCCCTCGATTTTCGCGGGTTTGAACTTCGCGAAAAGTCTATACCACGGTTTTTCAAAAATATTAATTAAAAAATACTTTGCGGGTTTTTCCCCTATACCATGGTTTTTCCTGCCCAATGACGTCATATGTCATTGCCAAACTTTCATCTGCCTTTAATAAATATTTTTTTAATAAACTTTAATAAATAAACATGGTGAGTAATGATCTAAATGGTTGCTAAGGGAATGGGAAATTGCACTTTAGGGGTTTAAAGTGTTAAGGGAAGGCTTGTGATAGTGTTCATAGCCAAAAATAGTGTATTTACTTCCGCATCTCTACTTCGCGGACATTCGACTTTCGCGGGCGGTCTCGGAATGCATCCCCCGCGAAAATCGAGGGAACACTGTAAAATAAAATATTGGAATGGATTGAGGGACCGTTGAGCATAAGTGGAATTAACTATCCTTGCCATTAAAGGATTATGAGGTTTAACTTATTTGCCAAAAATAGTATTGAGGTACTTTAACACTAACAGTGAAACATGTCAGTTGAGGAATTTTAGATGGCATTAAGTAGTTCACAGTCATCCCAGTTGTAGACATTTAAATCTGAAACAAGCTTTGGGAAATATACTGCTCAAAAAATAATAAAGGAAACACTTAAACAACACAATATAACTCCAAGTAAATCAAACTTTCTTTGAAATCGAACTGTCCAATTAGGAAGCAACACTGACTGACAATCAATTTCACATGTCAGCACATTCAACTTTGTACAGAACGAAGTATTCAATGACAATATTTCATTCATTCAGATCTAGGATGTGTTCTTTGAGTATTTTTTTGAGCAGTGTATATAGGAAAGACCTTGGTTGAAGAGCTAGGGGGAAAAGATGCTCTCTGGAAAATAGATAAAAGACAGCATAGTCGTCCATTACCCTGGGAGGGGAATCATTACCCCCTCAGAGAGGGTACGCAACTTGGGCATCCTCCTCGATCCACAGCTCACATTAGAGAAACATCTTTCAGCTGTGGCGAGGAGGGCGTTTGCCCAGGTCTGCTTGGTGCACCAGTTGCGGCCCTATTTGGACCGGGAGTCACTGCTCACAGTCACTCACGCCCTCATCACCTCGAGGCTTGACTACTGTAATGCTCTCTACATGGGGCTACCTTTGAAAAATGTTCGGAAACTACAGATAGTGCAGAATGCAGCTGTGAGAGCTATCATGGGCTTTCCTAAATATGCCCATGTCACACCAACACTCCGCAGTCTGCATTGGTTGCCGATCGGTTTCCGGTCACAATTCAAAGTGTTGGTTATGACCTATAAAGCCCTTCATGGCATCGGACCAGAATATCTCCGGGACCGTCTTCTGCCGCACGAATCTCAGCAACCAGTTAGGTCCCACAGAGTTGGCCTTCTCCGGGTCATGTCGACGAAACAATGTTGTCTGGTGGGACCCAGGGGAAGAGCCTCCTCTGTGGTGGCTCCGACCCTCTGGAACCAACTCCCCCCGGATATCAGAGTTGCCCCCACCCTCCTTGCCTTTCATAAGCTTCTTAAAGCCCACCTCTGTCGTCAGGCATGGGGGAATTGAAATATTCCCTTCCCCCTAGGCTTATAAAATTTATGCATGGTATGTCTGTATGCATGATTGGTTTGTTAAATTGGGGTTTTTAAAATTACTTTTAATATTAGATTTGTTTACATTGTCTTTTTACTGTTGTTAGCCACCCCGAGTCTGCGGAGAGGGGTGGCATACAAATCTAATAAATACAAATACAAATACAAACTGAACAGCGAGCAGGGCAAACGAAAGGGCCCTCCCTAGTTTCTTGGGCTGTAAAAAAAGATGGTGGAAGAAGTGTATTTTCAGGCTGGCAAGATTCTATTAGCTTCTTAATAAAGTGAAATTGGCTTACATGGCTGTTTTCCCCTGTTTGGTCCAGCTTTTGATACCCACATCCTCCTAAATCAGGGTGTACTTTCTAATTCCACTGATGGAAAATAGTTATGTGGCGATAGACAAGGATTGCATTCTTGAAGGCTTTAAATTCCAGTAACACCATGGAAGATCATCATCTATCAACTTGCTGCATATTTGGGGAATATAAATTTCAAAGACTGTGCCACAAGAATTTTTGGATATACATCGAAGCTGTTTTAAGTATACCCCAAAATAGATGCGAAATGTAGATTGCACAGTTCTATTGATGCCAGGCTTGGCTTCAGTTGTCACTGAGTGCAAACTCCAGCAAGATTTAATTTGTCTCCAAAGTGTGTGGGCTGGGATGCCAGCCATTCTGCTGAGAAGCTGCCATCAATTATATAAAGCAATTATATTTTCCAGAACGGAGAGAAACTTGTGAACAACCAGTAACCCTCTTCATGGTTGCTCCTTATAAGTCTCTGTCACAGTTGCTGCAAAAGTTCAGTGGTTCATTTTGTTGCCCAAATGTCTTTATTTATTCAACAACGTTACATACTCAATCACTTTGACAGTTTATAATACTAAGCAAAAAGCAAAAACAGGCAAACTCATCTATATGCATTGGTTGCCGATTGGCAATGAAGGGCTACCAAAAATTTTATTACCACACTGTGAATGTGGCTTATGCATTTTCTTTCAACATCTTTCAGTGCAAATTGGATGCTGTGGGGTGAAGTTCCATTTTTGCTACCCCACTGCGTCCCCCCCCCGTCTGGGCAGTAGCTCACTCCTCCTTCCGGACACAATTCAAAGTGTTGGTAATGATCTATAAAGCCCTACATGGCGTCCAGCTAGTTACATATGGTTGTTGTGTGAGGAGGTATGAATGGTTTTTTTAAAAAAACAATACTCGGTTTTATAGATGAGTACACTTAGTTTTTTAAATTTATTGGATTTAGATGATTACATTGCATTGTTCTTTTTTTATTTGTTGTAAGCTGCCCTGAGTCTTTGGAGAGGGGTGGCATATAAATCCAATTAAATAAATAAATGTTTAAAAACCCAGAAAAATAGCAGTCATTTATCAAATGGCCAATTGCAAATACGATCTAAATTGCGTTGTTAGTTATTACCTATAATTATAATTATTACCTATAAAGCCCTATATGGCATTGGACCAGATTATTTACGGGACCTCCTTCTGCCTCATACATCCCAGCGACCAGTTAGGTCAACAGAGTCGGCCTCCTCCAGGCCCCGTCGGCCAAACAATATTGGCTGGTGGGTCTGCAGGGGAGAGCCTTCTCTTTTGCGGCCCCGACCTTCTGGAGCCAACTCCCTCTGGTGATCTGCACTACCCCCCACTCTCCTTGCCTTTCGGAAGGCATTAGGGACACACCAGTGCCAGCAGGCCTGGGAACCGTGAGCGACTGCTTGTCCCAGTCATTGCATGAAAGAAGGATGATTGATTGTTTTATTGTGGGCTATTTATTTATTTAATTTATTTACTGGACTTATATGCCTATAAAACATCTGTAATGTCTTAAATTCTATTTATTTGTAATTGTCTCTATTTTATCCTTGTAAGCCGCCCTGAGTCTGCAAGGAGAAAGGCGGCCTATAAATCTAATAAAGCTAACCCTAACCTAAATTGCCTTGTAACGTATCATCAGGGAGAGTGTAAAGGCAGAGAATTATTATGGAGAAGGATTGTTTTTACTCCCACATTCCCTGATGCAGGGATGGGAACTTTTGTCTGTCTATGCACACATGGGAAAACCGGGTAGATTCCCACTGGAAGAGATGGACTATGTTTTGGTGCCAAGCTATAAAGAGCTTTATAAGTTAAAAATCCCCAGCATCTTGAATTGGACTGTGAAATCTAGTGGTAGCCAATGAAGCAACCAATAAAGCTCTCTTCCTGACCAACTGTGGGGGGCAAAAAACTATAAAATGGCTCAAACCCTGGTGGCACCCACAGAAATGGAGTCCATCTCCTGGACAACACTGCAGGCAACTCTAAAAGAACACTGCACTCGTGTAACAAACCCAATGGTCAGCAAAAATGAGTTTTACCATCACCACCAACGCGATGGTGAATCCATCAATGACTTTGTTGCCAAACTCCGGTAAATCGCTACCAAATGCAAATTCATCAACCTGAAGGAGATGATGTCAAGAAGATCAAATCATTCAGAAGCCCCCACTGCCTATTATTCTAAGATACTACTTAGGCAACTGGACAAAGAAGCACTCACTGCCATGGGCAGCATCAAGCATTTCCATGAATACCTTTATGGCTGCAAGTTTGAATTTACAGCTGGACTGAGAGATAGCTTCTTCAAAAGAAGTCAGACTACTGATTCCTTCAAGGCTGTTAGCAAGTTGCCATCCTTCCAAAAACATTTACCAGTTCATGAACCAAGCTTGGCATGCGCTCCCCCTATTCTTGTTTTTTGAAGAAATGGGGGGGAGGGAGCAACGATTCAGTCTACTGTTGGATGGGCAAATCCTAATCACTTAATTGGCTTTCAAGCATCTGATGAATTCCAGATAACATTGCAAGGTAGCAGTGTTAGCAAAAGATACAACATTTTCAGGTTGCTGTGCTCAAAAACAACAACCACCCCTTTTCAACTGTTCACACTTACTTAATGTTATTTTTATAGAATTCATATTTTATTCCCCCAACTCATCACATAACGCAGCCTTCAATTCATGGGAAAAATAAAGAATAACCAATGCCTACTTTATTTATTTATTTATTTATTCATTCATTCATTCATTCATTCATTCATTCATTTATTTATTGGATTTGTATGCCGCCCCTCTCCGGAGACTCGGGGCGGCTAACAGCGACAATAAAACAGTGTACTATAGTAATTTGGTATTAGAAATGATTAAAAATCCATTAATATAAAAACCAAACATACATATATACCATGCATAGAATTTTAAAGGCCTAGGGGGAAAGAGGATCTCAATTCCCCCATGCCTGGCAGCAGAGGTGGGTTTTAAGTTGTTTACGAAAGGCAAGGAGGGTGGGGGCAGTTCTAATCTCTGGGGGGAGTTGGGTCTAGAGGGCCGAGGACGCCACAGAGAAGGCTCTTCCCCTGGGTCCCGCCAGGTGACATTGCTTAGTTGACGGGACCCAGAGAAGATCCACTCTGTGGGACCTTACTGGTCGCTGGGATTCGTGCAGCAGAATTTGAATTTGAATTTGTTGATATATTTGCTGATGTTAAAGACATAAGTGAATGACTTTTTGTTGTTGCCAGTGCAGGCTAACTTGTAGTATCAGGCGAAGCAAAGTTTTTTGGATGTGTGGGACAGGCTTAGTATGCATATGGCTGGGGTGGGGTGGGGGGAAATAGCTTGTTTCTAGACAACTCTTGCTTTCCAGGCCTTGAGTCCAAACAGGTGGAAATGAAAATTTGCAACCTGTCAAATCAAGATTTGGGTTGCATTTTCAGATTGCAATGCTCAACAATTCAACAGAAGTTTGCAGTGGAGCAAAGAAGTCCAATCCAGGTTTAATATAGCAGGGATAGACAATCTTGCCTCCTTCTATGATTTGGACCTGGCGGGTTGAAGGAACTTGTGTAGCTAAATAAAATAGTGAGCTATTTCATTCACACGTGTATATACGTCCAGAAGGGCCTTCCAAGGGGAACAGGCCATGATGATGATGATGATGATGATGAAATAACCTTGCACTGTAAATCTAGTGAAGCAGCCATAGAGCTCAGAAGACCACATGAGCAAAGTGAGGGAGAGTCCTGCAAGGAGAGATTGAACAAAAGACTGTACAAAAAGTTTAGGCTGGACTTACTTTTGCCCAAGGGTTTTGTATATAGCACTTCAAGCTGAACACTCTTCCTGAACCCTTTAAGAAGACTCATCTCTTGTGTAAAATCCTTAGCCCATCCTTCCGTGGAGCACTTTTTAAACCCTCATATGCCCCAACATCCTGTTCATTGTCCCATCATTCATGCTGTTGTGGAGCATGTGAGAGTTGTATAATTTCAGCACCAGTGTTGCAAGTTAGGACAATAGGACAGTGGGACAGGGACGGTAGGCACAGTGGTGCGCTTATGCACACCCTTTACCGACCTCTTAGAAATGGGGAGAGTTTCAAAGTGGGGGAAAATAAATTGGTTGTGTCCCCTTGCTGGCTGTGAGACCTCGGACAAAGAGGGCTCCCTATATCCTCATGCCCCTCTTCTGATAAGGATCTCTATCTTCCTTTAGAGTTTAAAAGAAGGAGCCTTTCAGTCTCAGCCAGTAACTATTGATGGGCTGGGAGAATCACATTGGACCTAGGATGATTGCCTGGGGACAGGAGATACTGTCTCTTCCGGCGATCCTAGATTAGTCTTATCCCTGTGCAATTCCAGATTGCAATAGAGATTAAAACTCCGATGCAGCAGAAGCTACCCTCCCTCCAGCTCTGCAATTTCACACGTGCTCATTAAGTAATAGGTATCCATTTTTAGAACATCCATTATAATTTAAAATGGCTGCGTTTAACATTTTTAAAAGATGTATTGTATAATGATGAGCAAATCTTGCTCAAGATAACGCTGAAACAGCCCCATTTTGGGATGCTTTTGAAAATAATGAAAAAGGGGAGATAAAGGTTTTATTAGCAGTCATCATTTGGTACTGAGAGGGATGTTGGTTAATCTCAGAAAAGTGAACTGGGATATACAGTACATGGTTAGTACTTGAATAGATGCCTCGGATCCTTGCTAGAACTATAGGTTAAGCTAAAAAATCAGTGATGGTGTACACCCCAGAAAAAAGACAGTGTCAATCCATTTCCACACAGCCTCTGAGAAAACAACATGCAGACTTAGTTGAATTTAAGTAGAAGAAGGCTTTACTTGTTCTTTATTCTGCTTTTGTGATCAGCAATGTTGATGTATTGAGAATTTTAACATAGGGAATTGGAACTGGACTGGCACTGACAGGGTCAAGTTTATGACACATTGGTTCTCTCTCCATGTCAGGATCTGGAGCTGCTGGGGGTTAAGGAGGCTTACAGTATTTGTGACTTTCTGTTGTTGCTTTTAAGGACCCTAAAATATGCTATGCATGCACAATGTTTTTTACCTCCTTACCGAATTAACTCATTTTCTGGATTCTCACAACACACCAAATTATAAAGTTTGCATACCATCCTAAGCTACAAAAAACCTGAATCCATGGTAATGCCATCTTATCATTTTATTTATTTATTAGATTTGTATGCCGCCCCTCTACGTAGACTCGGAGGCACGTTGTATGAATGAATTTACAATTTAACTGTCCTGGTGTACAGTTTAATTAAAAAATCAAGATGGCAGTGCTTTGAGTTAGGCTTTGAATGCATGGTACTTGCCACCATCTGGATTAAGTATGTATATGTTCTGCTATGACATGGTTACCCTTCGGGTGGAAATAGTCACCAAACATGTCCTTATCCTGCCAAAAGGATGAGGGGAGAGAGAGAGGAAGGGAGAGAGAGAGAGAAAAAAAATAGAAACCTTTGTGAATGGGAGTTTGAGGGAAATATTTCCTCTCTCCTTCAGGCAAACGGAGAAAAAAAATACAGAATGGAGGAAGAAGACCTACGTGCACTAAGGGCTTCTTTCATTAGAAAAAATGTTTTTATTTTATTTATTTATCAGATTTTTTTGTCCTGGCTTAATTATTTTGTAAGTAATTCAAGGCGGTGAATGTACCTATTAATCCTGTTTTCCCAACAACCCTCTTAAGTCGATAGGTCAGGGATGGTGAACTTTTTTCACCCTCAGATGTTGAAAGAGTGTGTGTGCATGCTATCACACACACACGAGTTCCCACACCCATAATTTAATGCGTGGGGTAGGCAAAAGCAGCTTTCCTGGCCCCCCAGGGGCCCTCTGGAGGCCAGAAACAGCCTGTTTCCCAGCTTCTGGTGGGCCCAGTAGGCTCGTGTTTCACCCTCCCCAGACTCTAAAGGTTTCCTGGAACCAGGAGAGGGTGCAAATGCCCTCCCCATCCCTCCGGAGGCTTTCTGGAAACCAAAAACACCCTCCCAGAGCCTCTGTGTGAGCCAAAAACCAGCTGGCTGGCACATAAATGCACATTGGAGCTGAGCTAGGGCAACAACTCGCGTGCCTAGGTTCACCATGACTGGGATAGGCTGAGAGAAAGTGACTGTTGCTCAGTCACCCAGCCAGCTTTCCTGCCTTAGGTGGGACTTGAACTCATGGTATCCTGGTTTCTAAGCCAGCACCTTAATCACCACACCAAACAGGTTCTCTTTTCCCTTCCCATTGCACGCCAATGGATGAATACGCTCCATTGGGTTGTGCACCAAAGACATGTATTCCTATTCTCTGCTTCCAAGCTTTTTCATAGACCAAGAGTGGCTTTGGAGAAAAAAAAAAAAGATAAATAGGTGGATTTTCCTCCCTCCCCCCAGTTGGTTGAAAATTGTTCCATAAACTTGTATGTTGTAACACGGCAATCAGAGCATGCAGAAACCTTGAGCATCTGCCCCTTAAATGACACTTCAAAAAGGGCTTCCACATTCACAAATGGCCTTGGACCACTAAGTGATTCATGTTGCGCAAGGCTGCCCTTGAATGAAAGCATTTAGCCTGCCAGATCGACCCCATTTTTCTTCTTCTGGGAAACATGCTTTGTTTTTAGAGAAATGAAATGCTAGAAGATGCAGGGTATACAGTATATACGTAAAGTAAGAGCTTTGTGCAACAGTGTTATTGAGGGATAGGTATAATTATAAGATTCAGCAGGAAAACTGATTGCTCTGACCTGGAGTTAATGAGCTTATTTTAAACTCATTTTGTAACACTCTGCATGAAGAATATCTTTTACTTAAATGCTCTTACTGCTTTGATCAACCAATCCTTTCCTCTAACTGCGGATGAAGACAGGGATTACTACTCGGGCTTCAGCTGTACTGATCTAGTTCTAATCACGACGACACCACTTAACAAGGATATACAATCATAATTTGCCATTCAAGGAGCGTGGGCTAATATCTAGTCTCAACTATTCAGCCCAGATACCTGTCTTGGGTTGTTTATTTTGTAGAAGAGCAGAGCTGGGAATTCTGCCAGTTGTAACCCAGCATATCTGGAGGGCGCCAGACTTCGGGAAAACTGTATTATAACAGTAAGCCTGTAATTCTACACAAGTTCAGGAAAAGGTCAGCAAGGGTTCAGGGTTTAGCTACCTTGAATGAAACTCAGTTTCTTGCCTCGCTTTTAAAGGTTATCCTTTCCATTACAAAAGTACACCCTTCTGTCAACTTATAATAAACATTTGCAATTATAACCTTTCTTGAGTCTAAAACCTTACCCATAGGCTAAAGATAAAGCATCAGTGTTATTGCATAAATATTGTGTGCATTAAACTTCTCCCCCATAATTAAAATGGTTTCCATTAATCAAGAGCTTGGGTTGAACAAGACAGAGTTAATTTGGCCACCTACATAACTGTTTCCCAACCTTGGCAACTTGAAGATATCTGGACTTCAACTCCCAGAATTCCCTAGCCAGCGAATGCTGGCTGGGGAATTCTGGGAGTTGAAGTCCAGATATCTTCAAGTTGCCAAGGTTGGGAAACACTGACCTACATAACTCCAGTGCCACAACTGGGGAAAATGTTCTAGCTTCCAAAGCTGTTGTGCCGCTGTGCAGAGGCTTTCATTTCAGAGTTCAGACACAGTATTTCTGAGGGCAGGAAGGGTCCAGAAAAAAGCTCCAGAAAAATGACCCAATCCTTGACTGGGTTCACATGGAACATGCTTAAAAATCAGGTTGTTTGTTTGCCTGCTTGCTTCTTTGTTTGCTTATTCATTGATTGAGCGAATGAATTTGTATAGCCAGGGTGAAATTTTATGATTGGATAGAAAATGGATATGTATAGAAATTAAGTTAGAATGATGAAAGGGGAAGAAAATGGAGAATAAAAGGTGGTAGACCCAGATGACAAAATTAGATTTTGAGGAGGCAGCATTGGAATACAGGGATACCTCGTCTTACAAATGCCTCATCATACAAACTTTTTGAGATACAAACCCGGGGTTTAAGATTTTTTTGCCTCTTCTTACAAACTATTTTCACCTTACAAACCCACCACCGCCTCTGGGATGCCCCGCCTCCGGACTTCTGTTGCCAGCGAAGCCCCCGTTTTTGCGCTGCTGGGATTCCCCTGAGGCTCCCCTCCATGGGAAACACCACCTCCAGACTTCCGCATTTTTGTGATGCTGCAGGGGAATCCCAGTAGCGCAAAAACGGTTGCTTCGCTGGTAACTGAAGTCTGGAGGTGGGGTTTCCCAACGAGGGGAGCCTCAGGGGAATCCCAGCAGTGCAAAAACGGGTGCTTCGGCTGGCAAAAGGGGTGAGTTTTGGGCTTGCACACATTAATTGCTTTTCCATTGATTCCTATGGGAAACATTGTTTCGTCTTACAAACTTTTCACCTTAAGAGCCTCGCCCCGGAACCAATTAAGTTCATAAGACAAGGTATCACTGTACAGTACTTAGAATAAAGAAGTTATGTGTATAGATATGATATAGAAAACAATGAGTTTAGAAGGGACACTGATAATTAAAAGATGTATAGGCATATGTTATGAGCCGGTTAAATATAAGATGAATTATGATTAGAATCACTCAGAGAAAGGTCAAGAGGGAGAAAGAGGAAGTAGAAAGAGAAGAGAGGAGAGAAGGAGAGGAGGGGAGTAGGAAGGGGGAGAAAAAGTGAAAGAAGGTAGAGAAAGGAGGAGATGGAGATAGAGGGAGTGTAAAGAAATGAGGAGCATAAGAACATAAGAACATAAGAATACAAATCTAATTAATAATAATAATAATAATAATAATAATAATAATAATAATAATAATAATAATAGCCATGCTGAATCAGGCCAAAGCCCATCGAGTCCAGCATTCTGTGTCACACAGTGACCCACCAATTGTCCATGGGGATCTTGAGCAGAAATAGAAGGCAAGACCCTCCCTTTCCCTTGACCCCCAACAAATGGTACTCGAGGGAATCCTGCCTGCCTCAACCAACATAGATGCAACACATGGACATCCGTTTCAATAACCACCGATACATTTGGCATCCATGAATCTGTCTAATCCTGCCTTGAAGCTATCTAGGCTGACAGCTGTCACGACCTCTTCTGGAAGTGAATTCCATAAACCAACAATCCTCTGGGTGAAGAAATATTTCCCTTGATTTGTCCTCACTTTCTTACCTATGAGCTTTAGGCAGTTCCCCCTCGTCCTAGTATTGTGTGATAGAGAAAATATTTTTTCTCCATCCACCTTTTCTATCCCATGCATGATTTTATACACTTCGATCAAGTCACCCCTTAAACGCCGTCTTTCAAGGCTGAAGAGACCAAGGTGTTGCAATCTGGTTTAATAAGGGAGGTGCTCCAGGAAAAGCAGACTGATAAATAGTATAAATAGATGCAAAGGTAGGATATTGATTCATGATAGATTGGATAAAAATGTATGATTATGTATGTTTTGATATGTCTTATGGTATATGCATAGATGTGTACATGGAAATTATGGATTAAAAAAAATTATATAACCAGAGTCTTAAAGATAGGATAAATGACTGAACACAAATATATACAATTTCAGACAAAACTTCAGAAAGAACGTGAATCAAGTTATTTTTAGAGTGGAGCTCCTTGGAGGCAGAATGTTAATTTTTGGAGTGTGTGTGTGTATGAGTATTCAGCTATTTGATAAGATGAAACAAGAGAAGGGAATAGTCACAGATGCATGAAGATAAGTGTCACTGGTTCTTCGAATAACAGTTCTGGTAACAATTGGAGAAGATACTTCAGTATTGCTTACTCTAGGAGTAACCTCTCTTTCTTAATAACAAAAAGAGTCTTAGATCTGTATATGGAAACCATGAGTATGTCTTACATAATAGATCTTTGCTGGTTTTGTGTATGGCACCCTGGCACCCTTAAATCTTCTTTTCTTTGTTTATGTGTGCAATAGCATAGTGGTATAGAGGGGAAAAACTTTGCCTTTAGGACAGAAAGTTTTAAAAAATCCATATTAGACACTATTGGTTTATGCTGTTACTATATATGCATTCTTCCTTAACCTATCATATACTGAAATCGGTTGTCACTCTGGCTATTATTTCAGAACTGCTTGAGAAGAAGAGATGCTGGCTTATTAAACCAATTGCAAGAACTGGACAAGCAGATCAGTGATTTGAGGCTGGATGTTGAAAAGACGGCAGATGAACACCTTGACCTGGATAGCCGTCCCAGTTCAGGTAACCATTTGCTGTTGCTAAGCTAGGCTACAATGATCAGCAGACTTTAAGCCTTTATAAAAGGGGGCTTGGCAACCCGGCATTCTGTGTGGGACTAGGCATCTAGGACAGTGATGGCGAACCTGTGGCACGGGTGCCACAGGTGGCACTTGAGCTGTTGTCCTAGTTCAGTTCCAACATGCATGGGTGTGCCAGCCAGCTGATTTTTTGCTTGCACAGAGGCTCGGGAGGGTGTTTTTGGCTTCCAGAGAGCCTCTGGGGGATGGGGGAATAGCCTTTGGAGCCTGGGGAGGGTGAAACACAAGCCTACTGGGCCCATCAGAAGTTGGGAAACAGGCCATTTCTGGCCTTCAGAGGGCCCCTGGGGAGCAGGGGAAGCTGTTTTCGTTGTCCCCAGGCATTAAATTATGAGTGTGCGCGTTAGCATACATCTACCCGAGGAAAAAAAGAGGTTCATCATCACTGATCTAGGACATCTCTCCAGTCTTAAATAAAAATGTCAAATGCCTTCTATATTGCACGGAAAAGGCAACTGCCAAGGAATTATATCCCACCGGGAACAGTTATGTTATAAGGAACAAACCGAGGAAGCTGCAGCCAAAACTCTGCTTGCTCAGATGACATGAATTATAGTTACAGCTTTTAATTTAGGTTCAGTTATAGTTGGAAGTTCAGTTATTTATACAGAAATTGAAAGATGTCTTTACTGTATCAGGTGAAGCCTTCCTTTACTTTTGCTGGCCTTTATACCTGACAGTTATTGCATCTACAGTACTATATTTCAGTATGTTTGCCAAAGAAAAAGGCACTGGTAGCCATAGTTCCCTCTAAGGTGAGCAGCTGAGCAATCGCTCACTTAAAAATCATCATCAACTCAGAATTTTCCAAACCTGCCCAGAAGCCGAGAGGGAAAGAGTGAGAGGGAAGGAGAGAGAGAGGAAGAGAGGAAGAGAGAGAAACAGATAGAAAAAAGAGAGGAAGGAAAAGAGAAAGAAAAAGAATGGGAGTAAGGAAGAGAGAAAGAAAATCAAAATCTAGTTTGAAACTAGCTCAACTATTTAAGTGGCATTTTGATATTGATAGAGTTGCCCTGTTATGAGCTCACTGTTATAGACACACAGTACAGTATTTTATTTTGAAATTCTCTGAGGCAAAACAGGGTGGGTTTTTTATTTATTTGTTTGTTTGTTTGTTTGTTTGTTTGTTTGTTTATTTATTTATTTATTTATTTATTTAATATTTCTGTGCCGCCCAGTCCCAAAGGGACTGCCGCTCAGACACTATACATTTCCGCCCACCCCGAAAAAAAATTAGAGGGAACACTGCTGGTAGCCACTATTCAGATGTAGCGTTTGACATTTGTTTACTAAAAGAAACCGGATTGCAATGTTTCATTAAGAGGTGGATGTGGGATGTAGTCTCAGATCTATCAAGTTGCTACGTTCCCTCTAGTCCATCTCATTTTTTTAAACAAATTCCCATTTAATTTGGAATGGGTTTTTAGGTTCAGGAGGAGTATGCTAGATTGTTCCCCTATTCCTTCCTCATGCTACTAATCACAAGCAGCTTTAATGGATTCTTTTGTGTGTGTGTGTGTTTTTTTAACAGGGTTTTATGAGCTGAGCGATGGGGCTTCTGGCTCTCTCTCCAACTCGTCCAACTCCGTTTTCAGTGAATGTTTATCCAGTTGTCACTCCAGTACTTGCTTCTGCAGCTCTTTGGATGCATCCTTGAGTGGTTCTGATGCTCGGCCCAAGTCTGCAGGTATAGCAAGAATTTCTAATATCCAGACATGTGTATGGTTACTTCTCTTTGCAACATACACCAGGGTGCTCATGCAACCTACTGGTTCTATTCTGGGTCGCAATCAGCCTTATCCCTATTTGTTTTTGGTCAATAGATACTGGGATAGATGGCAAAGATAGAAAACAATAGCATTACCACACAAGCTTCCACTGAGATGATGGCTATTGGATAAAAACACTGGATCTCATGATCCAATACATCAGTTGTTAGATTCCTACACTAAAGTAGGGGTGTCAAACTCAAGGCCCGCTTAGATCTAGATCCGCAGGCCGCAGGATGCTTAGCTCTTAGATCTGTGGGGCTGCCCTGGAAACTGTGAAGAACTGGTCAGCAATGCCTCTGCCAATGAAAATGGAGTTTGGGAGAGCTGTGGGTGGCCCTCCCAAGCTCTGTTTTCACTGGCAAAGGATTGCAGCAGGTGGTCACAGCTGAAAAATGGAGCTCGGGAGCCTATTTTTGCTGGCAGAGTGCACAAGCCGCCACAGGCGACCCCGACACAAGTGGCATCAAGCTGGCCAGGCCCACCCCAGCCATGTCCACCCTGGCCATGCCCACCCTGTCCCCCACCGAGGACAAACACAACCCCGATGTGTCCCTTAATGAAATCGAGTTTGACACCCCTGCACTAAACCAAACAACATTTTGATCTAATGTATGAAGCCAGAGTCTACGGAGAGGGGCGGCATACAAATCTAATAAATAATAATAAAATAAAAGACACTATAATTTGTGAATAATATTTTCTGTGAGCCAATCATGACTCAGTAAATGATGATTAAACAAAATATGGCTCAGCCCTGATTCCATGTTCTCATTCTCCCTCCCACCTCCCCAATATGGAAGAAAGGAATCGGCTGTAACCACTGGTTGGTAGCTGGGAGGTAGAGAGAACAGAGACATGGCTTCATTCCCATTTTTATATTCTTTCTTTTTAAACCAAATTACAAAAATCCTGTAGGAACTGAATATTATAAGAATAATATGCAAGTAAAGCTCTTCATTTATATTTTTATCAGCAATCTGTCCCAAATCTGTGGGCTAACGGGGTCATCCTCAGCTTGGAACTCTTTATAAATATATTGAGATAGGAATTGTCCATCCGGATTTTATAGAAAACAATATCCTAGACCTGGGGTAGGCAAAGTTGTCTCTTCTATGACTTATGGACTTCAACTCCCAGAATTCCTGAGCCACTCATGCTAGCTCAGGAATTCTGGGATTTGAAGTCACATATCATAGAACAGTGTTTCCCAACCTTGGCAACTTGAAGAGATCTGGACTTCAACTCCCAGAATTCCCCAGCCAGCATTCGCTGGCTGAGGAATTCTGGGAGTTGAAGTCCAAATATCTCCAAGTTGCCAAGGTTGGGAAACACTGTCATAGAAGAGCCAACTTTGCCTATCCTAGACTATTGTAGACATGTATTATGATTAATCCAAACGATAATAATTGTGATAGGAAGTTATGAGTTCAACTTTCATCTCCAAAATGTCATTCCTTACTTATCTCATCTCCACTTTCATTGAATTTCAGATTTCATCAGCTGGCTGGAACAAAACAAAGGAACCCAACAGAATGACCCTGCGGGGGCGGCCTCCCCATCAATGCCACAGGCAGATTCCTTTGACCTCATCGCAGACGTGCATCCAAAATACCAATGCGATCTGGTGTCTAAAAATGGAAATGATGTATACCGTTATCCCAGCCCTTTACATGCTGTTGCAGTGCAGAGCCCCATGTTTCTTCCGCCAGTGATCATTAGCCTGCCAAGGGAAGAAGTAGAAAGAACCGGTGACAATGCTGTCGATGTTGGAGCGGAACTCAACTCGGAGAAAACAGTGGATTCTTGTCTTTCACACACTTCTCGTTCTCCATCCTGTCCTTTGCCCAGCAGGAAAATGGATGGATATATTTTAAGCCTTGTGCAAAAAAAGGCTCCTTCGGTGAGGACTAATAAACCAAGAACGAATCTGAATGCAGACCTGGCCAAGGGGATTTTGAGGCATGGAAGCTTGTGTCTTCGGCCGACGGCTAGTGCTGCGCCTAGCAATAGTACTAACACTAAGAATCTCAACCAGCCACTTTCCAGTGGAACTACTCTAGACAACAGTGCCTTTTCTCCCATGAAGCAGAATTCAAAGGAAGTAGTAGAGCATACGGAGTTAAAAAAGATACCCCTACCTGCGGTTTTCCCACCAAATGCTAATAACGATCAAAGCAAGCCCTTGGTGAAGAATTTCAAAGCTCAAGAAGTGATGCGATCCCCTGTGACTAAGAGTGATGCTCCCAAGGAGAGTGGTCAACTCTATTTGATATGTCCTAAAGAAAGCCCAGAACAGCACATAACACCCTTGAAAGAAAAGAAAGCTGTCCAGCTTCCCAAAAAGCTATCCTTTAAAAGTATTAGCGGGATGCAGTCGGCTTGCTCTGTTTTGCCAGGCCAGGAGAGCAGACCATTGGTGGAACTTAAGAGTGAGGGTTCATCATCCCAGAGCCTGGAGGAGGGGTTGTTAGTCAATGCCCAGTTCATACCTGCTGAGCCACAACCTGTCAGACTTCACAAAGGCACCGGGAATGTCAAAATTCTCAAAGGTTCTATGGGGAAACACAGATCTCACCTGGTCACAGTGCTGGAAAATGGAGCTCAGGCTGGGCGGGAGAGGGCCAAACCCGTGGTCAAAAAGTGTCACTTCCTGGATGAGTTGGATCCAAATAAGAAGCCAAGAAAGACCACTTTGAGAGGGAAGAAAGGCCTCCACCTGCAGCCAGATGCCAACCATCCCAGTTGCCAGCCAGGTGTGCTCAAGTCTGTGCTGAGGCCCCATGGACATAGCAGAGAACCAGTAGTTGCCAAGCCCAAGCACAAGCGAGCGGACTACCGCCGCTGGAAACTCTCTACAGAGCTATCTTATGAAGATGCCCTAAGGCGGGCCAGGAGGAACAGGAGAGAAGCTGTAGGGGTCTTTTCACAGGTCCCGCATCCTTATCTTAGCCCTTATGCCTATGTTGCTAGTGACTCAGAATATTCGGCCGAGTGCGAATCCCTCTTCCACTCCACTGTAGTGGACACCAGCGAGGATGAAAGGAGCAACTATACCACCAACTGCTTTGGGGACAGCGAGTCCAGCTTAAGTGGAGTGGAGTTTGTTGGTGAAAGCACAACAACCAGCGACTCAGAGGAAAGCGGGGGCCTCCTTTGGTCCCAGTTTGTTCAGACTCTTCCCATCCAGGCAGTGGCCGCTGCTTCGGAGCTCCATGAAAATGCAGCCAAAACGTTTGTTAAGATTAAAGCATCCCATAACCTTAAGAAGAAAATCCTTCGCTTCCGGTCCGGCTCTCTCAAACTGATGACTACTGTCTAAATGTGTATGAAAAGCAAAGGATAGCAGCAATGATAATATCCCTGCCTCTTGGCGAGACGTATATACATATACAGTATATATATATGTAAGGGAAGTGAGTGCCAGGATTCTGGTGGGTTCCGGGGACATTTTTTCAGGACTTGGGAGCTATGCAGCTATGCTAACTCCAAGAAGGTCCTTCACCAGCTGTCATTAGAACTGCCTGCCTTAACATCTGGAAGAGCAGCTCAAGCAACGTTTCTGTGATGGAACACACACATGTTTCTGTATGTCTACTTTTGGGGCTGAGGACTATAGAAGGGTCAAGCAAGTAAGGCAGGGCACGTCCTGCAAGGTGATAATATTGTGCCGTGTCAAGGTTTCCTAATTTTTTCCAGCTTCAAGGTTGGATAACCAGTCTAAGGTTATGTAAGATGAAGGAATGGCAAAATTTTGGAGACAGGGCCAAACATGGGGATTTTGGTTGTTTGGGGGTCTGTGTGTGTGAAATTCAAGATTTTTGGGGGAATTTTAAGAGGTAAAATTAGGGGGAGATTTAAGTAATCTATTTTAGACATTGAAACCTCCAAAAAAAGGGAAAGCTGACCTTAAAAATCCTCCAAACTTTATGATAGAATGAAAGTGTCTGTTTAGTTCATTTTGGGAAGATC